>NC_061532.1:16442500-16745000 GCF_022379125.1 Scophthalmus maximus | reverse complement strand
ATACTGGATCGGATCCCTGACGTCCCGGTCCTCATCCAACAACTTGAACTTGCCTACGGAGACGGTGGATAAGGAGAGGGGATTGTTAAAGGGTGAAGGGAAGGAGACGAGGTGGTGAAGGAGGATGAGGGGAAGGACGGGAGAAGGATGGAGTTGAGGGAGGGTGATGAAGAAAAAGGGGGGGGGGGGGGGGTTAGGGAAGGATGGAGGACAAGAAAAGCGATGGGATGAGATGAGGGAAAGGAGGGAGAGAAGGGAGGAAGGTGGTGCAGGGAAGAAGAGGAGGAAACGAGGGAAAGGGAAGGAAGAGTCAAGGTAAAAAACTTTTGGTTCTCTTTCTTTTCTCCTTTTGACTTCCTGCTGTCTTACTTCAAACACACGCACACACACACACACGCACACGCGCACACACACACGCGCGCACACACACGCGCAGCAGACACTGCTCGGACAACGAGAAGAATACAAAGACACCTCCGCGACCTGTGACCTGGCACCGGCTCCCGGCCAATCAACAGCCAACCGGGTCGGCATGGCAACCCATAAAGGACCCCCATTCTCACGCAGAGCAGACACACATCACCATGGCGACACACACACACCAAACACTCACACAACTCTCTCTCTCTCTTTCACCCCTTCTTTCTCTCCCCCTCCCTCCGTCTGTAAATCTCTCACTCTTTAATTCACTCCGGTGCCGCAGCGCAGCGACGGCGTTTGTGTTCATTAAACTGTAAATTTGGGGTTTGTGAAGAACCGCTCAACGGTCTCCAGGACAGCTGTATCAAAAGAACGCGTTCATTTGGCTCTCGCGCTGAACTGCGATGACCCTCGAAGGATCCTCGAAGTGCTTTTGTGCGCGACGGAAAGAGACATGAGAAAGTTGTTTGGTTTTTTTTTGGGGGGGGGGGGGGTTTGTCTGGGAGGCAGAGCGGAATACCAAACCCCACGGTTCCTCCTTCGCCAGCGCCACCACCCTCCTGCTCTCTCGCTCTCTGCCTCTTCCTCCTCCTCCTCCTCCTCCTCCACCCCCTGCCTTCCAATTCAAACAGAGCCCCCGGCATAAGGAGGCTTCCACCGACCAAACAATGGCAGCAAGTGCTGCGTTCCAACACAGCCCAAAAAAGGTGACAGTGCTGAGGAGGGGGGTGGAAATGAAAAACGGGGTTCACGGCGACACCGCACGAAAAACCACAGCTCCGCCATTGGAAAACTCCTATTTGGGTGAGACTGCAAATACTACTGACGTGTCACCACAATAAAAATAAAAAGCTTTAATTACTCTGTGAGAAAATGTTCTGGGCTTTTCAGTGGCTGCTCGTTTGGGGGGTTGGCCCGCTACTTCCGCACCACGAGAGCGCAGGCCGCGGCGCCACTTGCTCCCCTGGAACCGCTTCGTGACAAGGGATCATTCAGCTTGTCCGTCCTCCAACACTTCAGCCGTCCTCGCCGCCTCTCTCTCTCTCTCTGACGGAAGGAGGAGGAGGAGGGGGGGCGGGGGCGGGGGGGGGGGCATCCTGTTGTCCACCTATATTGCTCTCCTCCTAAGCTTATTTAGACTTCCTGTGTGAGGTCATCGCACAGACATTAGCTCATCACTGGATTCAACAACGACTCACGTGTTCGTGGTTGGAGGAGACGTGAAGAAGATGAGTCGGGAAAGTGTGCGAACATTTAAATTGGCTGCCGAAATGCATTGTTAAAAGGTTGCATCACTGATAAAGTACATCGGTTTGATGTAATGCTACAGGGTCCAGCAACAGCAATGCCCTTTGCACTCTTATTCTTCTATTACATGCCATGTCCCTGCCTTATGCAACAACTGGAAAACGGGTGATTGAAATAAAACCGGACGCAAAAGACAGGAAATAAAGAAAGCCCAAATCCAAACGGATCGCAGAGTTTTGTATCCAGTTTCTCTGTTTTGTATCTGGAGTCTGTGACGGCAAAACGAATCGAAGGCCATTTGGTAGATATGCGAGAATGAACTCCATCCAAGACTAGCTTCAAAAAATATGGTTTATTATGATGATGGATTCAAATCAAATGTCCCATGGCACAGTCCTTCTAGCACTTCAGGAAACCGCCTGGATACGAATCACTATCCCAGGACCTTCACATGTCTGCGTTATTTATTAGATTAGTTTACTTTCCTTTGCTAATACTGGCGGTCACATGCTTCCGGCGCTAAAACGTCAATGATCTCAGCACACCTCCCCCCCTCCCCCCTCCCACCCAAATGTTCATTCACTCTTCCGAAAAAAGGAGCCTGAGAGGCGGAGGCGGCCGTGTGAGGTAACATCAGTGCCCCATCAGCCGGAGGAAGCGATGGAGAGGAGGCATTAAGATCCAGTTACACGACTGGATGGAGAGAGTCTGCACAGTGGGATTGTGGGGATGAGCTCCGGTGAGGTCATACTGACGAGACTCATTCAGCAGGATGTGAATGGACAGGGGAGCCGGGGAAGGTCACTGTTACAGTACACCAGCTGGTGTGTGTGTGTGTGTGTGTGTGTGTGTGTGTGTATACGTGTGTAAAGGTATGTTTATATATATTAATACAGTGCTATACTGTGTCTATTGTATGTGTTTGTTTGCCAAACCCTCAAAAACAAGAATTAGCCCACAGATATAGAAGTAGAAGTAGAAAATATTGACCTTGTGAGAAAATTGTGAATTTATTCATTCTCAGCCCCAGAGGAAAGAGACAATTTAGGGATCAGCATTTTTGGTATGTTTTAGGGTGAAGAGGATTAAGGAATGCTTGTCCGTGTTGGTGTGGAAAAGCAGCACGCATGTGTGTGTGTGTGTGTGTGTGTGTGTGTGTGTGTGTGTGTGTGTGTTTGCGCGCTCACCCTGGTATTGCAGCGGGATGTCTATCTTGGGTCCAATGACGTAGTGTCCCTCCTCCAAGCTGTGGGCCGTCACCGTGGTCCACTGACGACAGGAGTGTAGCAGCACCACATCCTCCTCCGACAGGCCCTCCACACATTCACCTGGAACACACACGCACACACGCACACACACCCACACACACACACACGCACGCACACACACCCACACAGAGGCACACACAAATCAACTGACAGAAAGGGATTAGGCATAAACAAACAGTCTACTGGCCCCAGGTTTTAATTTCTAAGGTCACAGTTAGTGGCTCAGCTCATGGAAAACACTAAAACACCTCCACACACGCGCGCGCACACACACACACACACACGCATTCAGGATTCAGTGTCGTTAATTACCACCATCAGTGACGGTTCATCACCCCTAACCTACTCATCAGGACCCCGCCATGCAACTGACAGCCTACTATTACACAGCCCCCATAGACATAGACACACACACACACACACACACACACACACACCTCGCCAGCTTTCACTAGAGCCATCATGTAGCACAACAGCATTGATTTGTGCTGATAGCACAGTGGCACAATTCAATCACACAAACTCTCTCTCTCACACAAAAACACAGACACACACACTCTCTCTCACACACACACACACACACACACACACACATACACACACACACACACACACACACACAGACACACACACACACACACACACACACACACACACACACACACACACACACACACACACACACACACACACACACTCACATTGACTACTGAGGGACAAACAGCTGTTACTCCGAAATCGTGTGGTCTAACATGTAGAGGGACTGTAAGTAGAAATACAAGAGATTATTAATCTTGCTCTGGCTGGTAGATTAAACTTTTTGCCGTATATTAAAGGTTCAGTTCACCCAAATCCCGATCACACATTCCCTATTATCCCGTAGTGGTGTCACGCTATCGAGCAAATGTCATTTTCCACAAAAAACCCCACAAAACTATCGTCTAAGCTCTGATAAAGATCCTTCACAACATCGAGAAATGTGAAGGTTTGAATGGAAAGAGTAAAGTATTGGATGTTGAGGGAAGATGGATGAATGTTGAGGGAAGGGGTCGAGTGTTGCGTGATTCCACCCGAGCGGATTACGCGCCTCCACGGCCAGAACCAAAAGTTAGACACGCGGGTGGTACGCACCAAACTGAATAAAAAGGGATGAGGGAATGCAGGAAGGGATGAGGGGAGGAGGTAAGAGAGGATGAGGGGATATCTGCAGAGGGAGGGATGAGGTAGAAGGGTGAATAGATGAAGGGGAAGGGAAAGGCCAGGTCAGACAGAGCGTGATGGGTTCATGAGCCCAGGGATGTGTGGGAGATTAAAGGTGTGGTTGAAAAGTTAACTTAGTCTTAGATGATGATAAGGACGGAGCCTTAGCAATTGACACACGTTTGTACATGTTGGTTTAGTTTCCTTGGAACTAGATTTGATAAATTTTTTCATTACTAATCAAATAGTAAATTGACCGTAAATGAATCAGCAACCATAGTGATAATCAATAAATCCTTTTGAGTCATTTTCAATGGGAAAAAAAAAAAATCCGGTTTCAGGTTCTCCAGCTTTTGTTGTCTCTGTTTGATTTCATTGCGCACATGGACGTCTGAAGGGTTGGGACAAAACAAGGCCTTTGAAGAAGACGACTTGGACGTTCAGATTAATCGATACTGAAAACGATCAGTAGCTGCGGCTCCTAACTGGAGCTAGTTGGTACTAAGAGTAAGAAATATATCGTAAGCGTCCCCAGCGAGGTGCAGCATTGGATTATCTAATTCATTTAGATATAGGAACAAAACACACACACACACACACACTGAAACACTGTAGCACTGTAGCACTGGCTTTTGTTGTTTGTCAATATGGTGACATTAAGGGGAAAAAAAGTTTGCAGAAGATGCTGACATCACTTTTGTAAATAACTAACCACCGTGTGTGTTGGCTGACTGTGTGGTAACTATTACTACAGTGCAGTTAATAAACACCTTCGGCTGGTCTCTCTCTCCACATCCAATGCACTCTGCACGCGCGTAATGCTGTGCGTAATTTTCGGGCGCGCGCCTCTGCATGTCCACCGGGTAAAGTTGGTAAAGGTTCCCCCCCCCCTGCTCGTTAGTATTCACCACGTCCACCGACAGATTACACATTTACATATGAAAAGAATTGAGCAGCACTTCAGCAGCACAACAGACACTTTGTGGCTTTCCGGGCCTCGCTGGACTGGAACAACTTTGGCCGTGACATGCACCCGTCGCCCGTTCCCAAAGTAGAGACATCATCAAGTCTGGTGCAGGGGAGGATCGCGTTGGCATGGAAACGTAACACAAATGAATAAAATAGAAAAACTGAACGCAAACATGAATTCATGATATAGTGTGGGTTAGTGTGTGAACGACGCAAGTATGTGTCCGAGAAGAAATCCTGCAGCTGAATCAAGGCGGCAGGATTTACACCAAATAATAACGGAAATAAGGACAAGTTGGTTTCAAAATAAGAGCATCACACTTGCCAGGGAGTTGGGACAGTCAGAAAAAATGGATCTTGTTCCAAAAAGCAGAACAGTGCTTATTGGTTACTCCATAACAATGGAGTTGTAATTTATTAGTCTTTAACACGTGATGCTGTTTCCTATCCTGTACGAGTTGGCAACTTTGAACAGAGAAAGTTAAGTAACAATTAATTGCTGAGCATTCGGTTTTAAACCTTACAACCTTTAATATACAAATTAAAAATTAATCTAAAAATTCCTCCATTAAAACTATCTGAGTATCTCACTACAGCAGCAACCACACTCGCTGCACTTCACATAATCCATCAGTGTGCAGATTACCTATACAGTATAATAATATATTCATTCTTTTGTCTATGAAAGGTAAAGAAAGTTATTGGAGATGCCTGTTACAGTTTCCAAAAAACTCAAAAGTAACGTCTTTAAATGTCTTGTTTCCCAATCAACAGAAACTATATAGATTGCATTCATAAGGAACAGAAAATAAATTTAAACTAGGAAATATTAGTCATTTTTGCTCTGCCTATATTGTTTTTTCATAGATTAAGCAAGGCCACCTCTATTGATCCATTACATTTGTTTGTTTATTTCATTATTTACATTTCTAATTTATATATATATATATATATATCGTTATTTAAAAATACATATATATTTATATTATATATATATATATATATTTGAATTTTAATCGTTATATTTTAATTTTAATCGTTATTTTAAAAAAATCTGACGGGTAAGATTTATTTTGAAACTTTTGACCGGAAGCGGAAATTTTTCTCGTCGATCTTGACACTTTAAAAAACGCAATTTCTTCTCGTACATTTCTCCACTTGTTCTCACATTCCAGCGACAAAAACAAAACACGTGTCAACACACTGTACTCGATAAAAGCTCAAGTCCGTCACGTCCCCCACCTGCCAGAAAACGTTTATTAACCTTTCGGGGTTTTTTGAATCCTTCTTCATCACCGTTAAAGTCCTGGTTATCTCACCTCCGCGAGGCGACAGTTGTCAAAGGAACCAACGACCGTTGAGCGGAAAGTTTCCCACCGGTCGCGCCGGAGCTCGTCTCTTACCGTGGGCCAGGCGCACCAGCGTGGGCAGGCGGAATTTGCTGACCACCGCGTCCAACGGCAGCGCCAACGGGCTCCAGGTGATCTCCGACAGGCTCGCCGACAACTTCTCCATCCTCCCGGGTCATCACGGTGCCGGGGATGATGGCGGTGGTGAGGAAGAGGATGATGATGGTGATGAGGAGGAGGATGGTGGAGGTGATGTTGTTGTTGGTGATGATGATGATGATGGAGAGGAGTGTGATGGGGGTCTACTGGCAAAGAGTTTCGCCATGTTTGAATGCAGGAGAGAGGGAGCGCGAGCGCAGGCACAGTCCGTGCGCACGAGCGCTGCGACCGTGGGAGGGACGCGAGCCCCCCCCCCCCTCTACTTCCTCTGTGCACGTGAACGAAACAGCTAAAGTTAGATTTTGTCGTTTTTTTCCCATTACAATGTCGTTTAAAAAGATAGAAAGAGTTAATGTCATACACTAGTGAAAAAAGTGAACAAATTATAAAAGTTAGTACATGAAAGATGTCAATTTTTCCAACCTTATAGTTCAATAACTTTCCGTGTGTTCTTTTTCCCCATTAATTATTACACCACTCTCTCCAAACAAGTTCAAACTGAGCAGGTGCGTAGGTGGGAAACCTTTTTTTCCTGTCTTGCAGTGACTGTGGGCTCGCTTTGTAGGTCAAGATGCAGACGTTTCCACGAGGCCGTGCAATAACAGAGGTGGTATGTATCAGTACGCGTGCGTGAATCCCGTCTGTTCGATGAGTTCAAAACGTAAACCCAAAATTGTGATTCATTGGCCATCGACGGCTCACTCATTGTCAGGTTTTCACTCTCACAACAGGAGGCGGCAAACACTGAAATACAAAAAGATTTGCAATTGTTTAAAAGGGACCTCATCATTTGGACTCGACCAAACAAAGATTGTAAAGGGAAGGATTTGAGTTTTGGAATGCTTCTCATTTCCTTCCTCCAAACATCACATGTACAATTTAGCAAGACATGAAATTAAAGTAGTTTCTGAACTACTGAAAGCACAAGTGTAAAATAGAGAAAATCCAACATGATAGCAGAAGGGAGCTGTAAAATTGTCCCAAGTCTTAAAGGGGCAGTAACAAATTGTAGAAAAAGACAGACGAAAAAACATATTTGGGGGGCGCACACTTGCCCGACAGCTAGCGGGTCGTGTGAAAATATTCGCTAAATTTACCCAACATTTTTTAGATTAGATTACATTAAAAACGCTAACTGTCCCTTTAATTGTGAGCCAATAGGCATCCACGCAAGGGTTATAGTACACATTTAAATGCATGAAGCATTCTTACTAAGTGTATTTACTGTGAAGACATTTTAGTCTTTTCAAACTGTGGTTCAGAGGGCCTCGAGTCAATTCCCATACCTTTTGATTTCAAAATTAAAGTCACGGCTGCATACAAACCTCTCATAATGTCATGTAGCGATACTGTACGGCCACTGTGATACAAAATGTCCATGAAATGACTGGTTTTGGATAACAACTTTATTTGTTCCATATTAACGAAAAAATTCTAATATGAAGAAGCTGGACTTCAGGACTAGAGACTGGGCAATTATTTAACAGCAGAGGGGTCGACATGGTGGAACACTCAGTGGTTGGGCTCTGCGAAGAGAGAAGAGGGAGGAAAGAAAACGCAACACATTTAATGACATCACAGATTAATGAAAATCATCCTGTTCAACTAGACCAACAGAATATATAGCCAGTAATATTCTTCTTCATCTGTCACCGAGGTAAACATGAAACTGAACAATATCTGACATGGTTTAGCAAACCTTTAATAAACCATTTAGACAAAAAAACAGTAGTTCGTGGAAAAAATGAAGGACTATTTGTAAATCAAGGAAGTACTTTAATATACATTATACCCAGGAGATGGCAACCTTAATATAACTTTCCATGTTAGTGTACAAAATCTTATGATATCTTTGCAATAGCTCTGTATCGATATAGAAATGTATCTGGAAATGAACTCTCTTCTACATAAAATAACCAGATCCCCCCCCCCCCCCCCATATTGATAATCAAACAAATTGAATATTGAATGCAGAGGTCAGGGGTCATTCAGGATAGCTGCTACCACCATGGTATAAAATCTGATCGCAGTCAAATTCATATCACCTCACAGTTATTCAGTATAATCACGTTGCCCAAACCCCCGATTATATAGTTTTGATTAAAAAAAAGTGTTGACTACTCACTGTCCTTCACAGCCTTTTTGCCTGGAAGGAAAAAAATAACATTATATTAGTCAAACATCACTGAGACAGCACATACTTTCAAGCCGACAATAATATTTCCCATGCTATATACATATTGGTTGAATCCATCTCAACCTGCGCAATTAAAATGCAGATCCCATCAAATGAGGTAGATAGATATAATTCTGCAAAACATGACCCGATCACCGTCTTCCACGTTAAGTTGGCATCATCGAGCGCGGATGCATTTTCTTCCAACGCGCTGTGCCATGAGACTACTCACCCCCATAGGAAATTTTGTAGTACGCGTATGAGATGATGCCGATACCGACCCACAGCTCCTGGTAGGCCTTTGTGTAGTACGGGCCCACCTTGCCCCACCAGCTCGCGAACATGCGCCCGGCCATCTGGGGGAGAAAAGCACAGGGCACACAGAGTCAAAAACAATGACTCATGTACTCGGGTCAGTGCGACGACACAAATGACCCTAAAAAGTCAAGTTCTGCACAGACAGAGGACTTGACCCTAGGAGGCTTGACGCGTTGCTCGTTTGAGCAGCTAACTAAGTGAGCTAGCTAACATCCACAGATTCTCGTGTATGTCATATTGAAGGCGTAGCACTACCTCCTTCATTCAATGTTGTTCCTCACCACGAAGGACCCTGGACACTTTGACCCTCAGCTGTGTCAGGCCGAGCTAAACACTCCGTCCAGCTGGGAGAGAACTGATCAAAAGGACGTGGTGGTAAAAACTCTGCTTTCTTTTCTAACAGTTGCTATTAATGGAACAATATACTTTTTTTTTTTTTTACAACTGGCGTAGCTAATAACCAATCTTTACTGAAGTTAAGTTAAGCTAGTTGGCTACTGCTAATGCTACTGCTAACCCTACATCCGCCTGAGTCAATGTTAGCATTGACGGTTCGCAAGATGGCAACACGACCTTAACAAGCAGGAACATAATAATAACAACAACAACAACAACAACAATATTGTGCCCCTATGATTTGACAAGCCGACGACTTTGAATGAATGGCTCCCAACTAGCGAGTTAGCATCTTCTCTCCGCTGCACAAACAGGACATAATGCTAACTAGCCTTGGCAAGAAGCTAAGCTAGCTAGCTAGCTAGCTAGCTAGCTAGCTAGCTGAGTACACCTGCACACGTAGCGCACAACACACACGGCCACGGCGAGCAAGAGACGATAGCTTCATTTAAAGATCGCCGTCATCAGGATACAACTGTTGATTAAAGTCTCCCTGCTCAATAAGTGTCCACCTCTTCTCTTACCTCTCAGTTTGTCACGCCGCAGGAGGAAGGTCACGACAACTGCTGCTGCTGCTTCTGCTGCTAACGTCAAAGTCGTGGGTGGGAGGAGAACTTCTTCTACTCTCAGCTGTTTCACCGCTTCATTCACGGTTTGGTCCGCAGCGCCACCTAATGGAGGTACACGACTACTGACGGACTGACTCGTTTGATACCTGACTAGATAGAGGGATAGAGGGATAGATAGATAGAGGGATAGATAGATAGATAGAGGGATAGATAGATGATATATAGAGGGATAGATAGATAGATATATAGATAAATGGATAGATAGAGGGATAGATAGATAGATAGAGGGATAGATAGAGGGATAGATAGAGTGATAGATAGATAGATGGATAGATAGAGGGATAGATGGATAGATAGAGGGATAGATAGATAGAGGGATAGATAGATGGATAGATACTTTATTTATCCCAAGCTGGGAAATTCCAGTGTAACCGCATGCACGTTTCACACAGCACACTTTAAAAATATATACAATATCTACACAAATAAATTTAAATATACGAATTGCAAAAAAAAATATAGAGAATAAGAATAATAAATGTAAAGAATTTACATGAAATATTAACAGTGGAAATAGGGCAGTAGCACAATCAGTTACCAGTAGTGTGCAGAGGAACATGGTAACATGAAGGTGCAAATGTGCTGGGATTTATGTTTTGTGTTTAGTATTAACAGAGTCCAGAGTCTTTCTGTCAGACAGAGGTGAGGTGTTATACATTCTTATGGCTTGTGGCGGCAAAGATTTCCAGTAGCGTTCCTTGTGACAGCGAAGCTGAATCAGTCTTTTGGAGAAGGAGCTCCGCTGTCTGTCCAGTGTGTGGTGGAGAGGATGGTCCGGGTTATCCATCATGGATATAGGTTTGTTCACAGTCCTCCTCTCCACCACTGCTTCAAAGGTGTATCTTGCAGCCTTTTATGGACTATTGACTAACCAGCCCTAGGCTCCACCTTGAGGACTTGAGGAATCATAACTTTATAAATACTATTTCCCCCCTTTATTGGGTTTATGAGATGAGACAGAATCAATCAATACTCATTTATTCAACACAGTCAATAGATGCTACAGATAATATTTTATAACTCAGTTACTTCTTTGTAGTTAAGATAAGATAAGATATACCTTTATTCGTCCCACAATGGGGAAATTTGGGCGTTACATCAGCAAAGTGGACAGAAGAATATAGATAGAAATTTTAAAAAAGCAATAGGTATGTACAAAATATAACAGGAAATATAATTAAAAAAATACATAAATACTATATACAGAGCAGTAGCAATTGTTGCACATGGAGAATAAATATAAATATTGTACAGTTTGTAATTGCACTTTAAGTGTACCAGTGAATATTTTTTTTTTACAGTGGTTGAGTCCTGTGTGTGTGTCCCTGTGTGTGTGTGTGTGTGTGTGTGTGTGTGTGTGTGTGTGTGTGTGTGTGTGTAAATCCTAGTTTTTAAGTCTCAGGATGACATTTTATCTGATGTCACGTGGCCTATATCACTCAAACTACAATTCCTGTCTAAATACTGCACAGGGCCACCATAGCATGTATCTTTTGGAATATGATGACGATGATGATATCAATAATATGCACATTTGCATACCAAATTTGGGGACGGCTGTAAAAAAGGCCATGCCTCTATGCACGCTCTATAGGAGCAGTATTTCTGAGTTGTGTTACAGTACTCTGCTGGCTACCGTCGTGTGTATTTTACTTGCTAGATTGGTGTGGTTTGTGCCCTTCTTGTAAACCCAGTGCTTGTGAATTAGGGAGTAATGGTCATACTGTATGCCGGCGCTTTGAATGTTCATTCCAATTCTTTATAATCGTTAATAGAAATCCGATCGCACAGTCCCCGTTGATGCAAGGATCAAAGGCACACACACTCCTGTGACCTGCACGCACACACACGCACACAAACACACACACACACACACACACACACACACACACACACTCTCCTGTTACCTGGGATCTCATCGCATATAATAGGTAGGGAATCGTCTCAGAATCCCATTCTTTGAATCATAGCCGACACAGACACAAAAAAATAACCCTGCTTCACTTTGGATTTCAACCCTGCTCCACTGTCAACGCGGTGCAACATTGCCTTTTTTCCAAAGGAACAAATAACGGTCTCATATCATGTTCCGCTTTTGTACAGTATTCTCCCATGAGGGCAGGTGGGAATTGTGAGGTGAGGTTGCAGCTGCCACGTGTCTCACAGGCCGTTCAGCGGCTTTGTCTCTTCACCATAGTGAGAAGACAACAAATAAAAAACGCTGGCACCGCTCTCAAGGGTAAAAACCTGACATTGTGTAACACGCTCCGATATATTCTCCTCTCTCTTCGAGTAAAACAAATAAGTTAAGACATATGCCATAGTGTTAACTCAGTTGTGAGTTGTTGCTCCCAGTGATCACCCCCAGTTTCTTTTCATTAAAAAGGTCAGATTGCTGTGGCTCATTATGAAAGTGACTGTGAAAAGTAAAAGCAGGATTAGACACTGATTAAATGGAATTACCCCCACGAGGAAACTGAAACAGTTTCACATGAATGCATTGTAACCGAAGGTCTTTTCCCATTACTACTTACTGCAATAGCTGGGAAATCCAGGAAAAGAAGACAAGGCACAAGTTATATATATATAAGAAGAAATATTTACTATCTTTTGTTTCCTGAATGGCCAGTAACAAGTTCTAATTTTGCAAGCAAAGCTATAACCCCCCCCACAAAGTATTTGACTCTGAGAGCCCACGGGGGGGGTTTGGGCCGACAGTGATCATGGGCGGGACTCTCTGCTCGTCTCTGTCCTCGCACTCTGACAGGCAAGAGGCACCTTGTTTCATTCATGGTCACCTACGGGCCAAGTCTTATTCCAAGGCGCTCGACACGGAGGAGTCGCGCCAATGTGAAAGGACACAGCCGAGGAGATTTTCTTCTGTTCACTGTGCACTGTTCACCGTCCACTGGGCTTTTCTTCAGCTGCAGCCAGTGGTGACTCCAGCCCCGCTGCAGGTATGTTGATTCGACCGGGACGTCTTATTTCTTTTTCTATCTGCATTTATTCAAACAAGAAAAAGTGCTACAGGCTCTTTCCATACATTCCTCCAGTTAGAGCGCTCTGTCTGAGTATTTGCATGTGTGTACTTGCATCTCTGTGTGTGTGTGTGTGTGTGTGTGTGGTAAAGTAAGGGTGTGGATGGGCGCGTTTGTTAAGGTGACTAATCAGACAGTGGAGACACCACAGTGTTCACTCTTTTGTTTTTTTTGTAGATCTCTCCTGAGGGAGGGTTATGCACTGAAACCTCGTCTCCTGAGGGCGACTTTGTGCCGCGGTTGGAGACGACATGGCGTCAGTCGCGGCGGAGGAAGACGATGGAGGCGTTCCGCTGGACATCGACAACGTGCACATGCTCCTGCAAGGTCAGTCTATTCCTGTACTGTTAAAGGTGCCGTGACACGTGATGTGGGGGAGTGACGGTGGTGGCCAACTCTCTCCGTGACTGTAGAAATCCCGTCTGTGGTCCCTTGAGTTTGACCATCAAACAGTAGCATTACTGCAGCACTGGACATGTGCAACAAGTTGTCACCACAAATATTTTGCGATGAAAACATGATGGTGCAGATATTAAAGCGGAAGAAATGTTCCCCATTTGTTCTGACTAGGTCTGTGATGATAATTCCCTCATCGACTTATCGTACCATACATGAACATGAACTCCGTCATTTTTATTGACCTTTATTGATAATAGCCATTTTGCCTACATGCCTATAGGTTGACATATGAATGAATAAGCCTATACTGCAAGCTTTTATGATTTAGATTTATGTGCAATAATTTGCACAATTCATCATCCAACAAAGATAAGTTTTCGTGACAGGCCATAGTTCTGAAAGTACTCAAATTTATAAATATCAATTATTGAACCTTTTTTTGTTTTTACAAAGTGTGTTTTGAACCTTTTCACTTGTCAGTGTCCGGTCCCAGTCGTGAAAACACAGATTTTGCAGTGCATCATGACAAAAGCAGGTTTGATATTGCATTTGCCATTAACTTGGCACAAACTTTCACAACTTTACGTTGTCTTCTTGTTGTCCGTTTGCTCCTGCAAAAGCCCCACGCTTGCAATTCAACCTGAGAAAACATACAACGCGTTGTTGTGGCGGAGAATCTTACTGTTCGAAGGTTTTGCCGCTGACGCCAGGTGACCTGGGTGGAGTCGGGAGATTAAAGTAGACAGGAGTTTCCTGTCCTGGCAGGCTCTTGGACAAACAGCAGGGTCGGCGAGGATCCGATTCAAACGTCTCTGACTGAGTGACTTAGTCAGTCTGAACCGTGACTCGGTGCTTTTGTGGTTTCTTCTCGGACAAAACATCAAGCTCCTTCCTCATTTCAGAGGGAATCATAAAACAGCTTATTTGTAATCATAGAAATGACAGAAACTTCAAAAATAACTACTGTGATCCGACAGAGAAGCACATAGATGCAGAAATTAGTGGTGAAATATTAGATTTTTTACACTTTATTAATTCATAAATCGTGGCAGGAGTAATATATTATTCTATTTTAAAGTAACACTTTCATAATCCAAGTCCATAATAAACACCGGTTTCACTGTCCACGTGTTCCCAGGTGATCATAATCGCTCTCCATCAATATGTTCTTCAAACGGGCAGTTTTCATATAACTTTTCATATTTCTTTAATCTTTCTGTCATTCCCATATGACTGCAACAAGGAAAAGTCTTTACATTGTTATATATGGTAAAAGGTTCGTGTTTTGGCAATAGGAGCTTAAGATCTAGTCCAATACCTCACATCGTTGCTGTGAGTGTATCTCTGTGTATATTTGGTGTGTGTGTGTGTGTGTGCGTGCGTGTGTGTGTGTGTGCGCGCATGTGTGTGAGCCTCAGTATTTATGTCCGTCAGTGTCTTGGAAGTCATCCTGGCGTCCGGGTCCCAGACTTACTTCAGCTTAAAGAGGAAGCATTTCACTCCGGGGTAGAGAAGGAGAGTTTTATGTTGTTCTTTGTTTTTTGCTCATGGCGAGTCAGAAAGTCCTCTGCTTCTCGGATGTTGGTGAGTAGATTATGATCCTGCAGTAGCTCAAATCTGGGTTCATCAACTGGATCATTATGCATTAGTTGGAGACGTTTTCGGATGAAGGTGGAGCTGAAACTGACACATCACAGACGTAGAAAAGCAACAACTTTAGGTCTAATACCCTGCCAATTTCGGTTGTATTTGCATTTCTCTTCAGTTTCTTTAAGTGTGAATAATATGTCATCATGGTTAATTGTGGCTCATATGCTTACTTCTTCTCTGTTTGACATCCATGGGACTCATTGAATGGAGCTACAGTAATTTGCTGCTGTCAAACACAAGCTTCTGAATTTCAACAGGAATTATCAATTTGAATTCATATTTATTTGGTGTCCAGTGCTTCAGTACTGTAATAACACCAGATATCAGAGACCACCACATTTTACGTTTCTTTCTCGTCTTTCCCAAACAGTGGAGCATGAACAGATTCAGAGAAGAACGTTCACCAACTGGATAAATGCTCAGCTCTCTAAGGTAAGTCGAGGTAGCATACACTGTATATGTGTATGTTTGTGTGATGCTCATTGTGTAAATGACCAAGAAATCTAATTCATTTGTGAGTGGAAACAAAATACTACAGACACCTCATGTCACATAAATGAATATATATATTTCAGATTAGCCTATAGCTCCTGGAGCTGTGGTAAGGCCTTGATGGCAAGTAAAAGTGAAATTGAATCCCGTTGCCATAGCAAAGATACTCCCGTACAAAAGTTAACATTCAGATCTTTTCTTATTCTGGAGAACACTTTGTGAGAGTTGAAGTTTATGGGAGAATAGAGCCGAGAGATTTGGGAGAATAATAATGCAGGTAGGGGGCGAAGAGAAGAAACTTTCAAATCCGCAGTTAGACATTATGTTCTATTTGCAGCCTCATTTCACATGAGAGAAGGAAACTGGCTTTTGTGCTTATTGCATGGCTTCATTTTTTCCCTAATATTTGAAATAGTAATTCCGTCGGCATTTTGTTTTTATTGTCAGTTTGAGTATAGTTTGTGTTGCAAACTTTTTTTAATTCAGCTGATGTCATGAAACCTGATCAAATGCGCTCCAAATTTCAAAACGTTTTCATATCTTAGCACTCAGCGTGAATATATAAGAGTGCAGACAAACCAGACATTTCCTCCAAGTGTCGTGACGTCATGCCGAGGCTCGGCTGTAAATGATACGAAGCGGCAAGCGAGCGGCGGAGGGTAACGTCCTGACTCACTGGTCGGACGAGCGTTGGTGCAGTGAAGCAGTGAGGCAGCGGATCTGGCTGGACAGAGGCCGCGAGCTGCTCGTGACATTCGCCCGGGGGGGTATAAATAGTGCTTCAGTTGAGCAGAGCCGCACGTAACCTGAAGCCAGACACCTCTCTTCATAACCCTCATGTCCATATGACTGCACACTCAAATGCCCAAATCACTCGTTCATAACTTTTCCATCTGTCGCACTCGATCTGAGTTGTCTTACAAATCCCCAACGGACGATATTATCCCAGCGTCTACAGGCCAGAGTTCTCCGTCGGGACTTGGCCCTGAGCGTTGACCCACGACACTGGACCGTTTCTGAATAAATCTCACACAGATTCAGTTTTTTTGCTGACAGAGAGTTTGAAGGCTCCGTTCTTTAGGGTCATAGGGAGGATTTGCAAAGGTGTCGTGTGGAGCATTTTTAAAAGTATGTCATTGGCTGATTAATACATGATTTATTTAGCAATAAACTGATTTATATCCTCAATATTACAAAAGTGAAACCCCTTTTTTTAGGTTTCGTCTTAGGTTTACATAAGGGTAAATTTCTCAGAATTTTTTTTTTCCATCACCCATCACACTTGAGGACTTGAGGGAAGCCCCGAACAACTTCCTGTTTTGTACGAAAAGATGCAGCAGCATTTCCAACCTGATATGACATCTGGGTTATGTACATAACCCTGTCAAACCGTTACCCGGTTGATATTTATGTCTTCAATGTTGTGAGCGATTACGAGTTATTGCTTGTTTGTGCGTTACTGGTAAAGTCATCGATGGACAATGCATTTCTTTCTTTTAAAGTAATGTATTCATGCCGCGTATGAACATGCAGAATGATTAGAGAGAAAACGCTCTGCGTTGTTGCAGAGACGCCCTCCCTCCTGCGTGTCGGACCTCTTTTCCGACCTCAGAGACGGGTCCCGGCTGCTCGACCTGCTGGAGGTGATGAGTGGCCAGACTCTGGTGAGTTACTCCTCGGTGCCTCGGATATCAGTGAATGCAGTTTGGAGAAAAACTCCCCAGAAGACACCGAATCACGTTGAAACGAATATTAGCGTCCCGATACATCTGATGTTGTCATTTGTCTCCATAGAAAAGACAAAGGGGCCAGGGGTTTTTCCAGCAGAGGGCGAACATCGAGTCAGCGCTGGATTTCCTCAGGAAAAAAAATGTACGTTTTCACACATTTAAAAAAAACAAAGTAATGAAAGTGTAGTTGTTCTTTATTTGTAGCATTTCTTGTGGTTGGTTGGTGTAGATCAAACTGGTGAACATAAACATCCCAGATATCATAGACGGACGACCCTCCATCGTCCTGGGCCTTGTATGGACCATCATTCTCCACTGTCACGTGAGTACCTGACAGTTCTCCTGTAAAAAAAACCATTCTATTGTGACAATTTCATTGATTTTACATTGTTCTTAGATCGAGGAGCTGGCCAACGCTCTCTCGTTCAGCTCTCGCCATTCGTCCCTCGACTCCCTGGCCAGCCTGGACTCCTGGTCCGGCAGCCCCGTCCCGGTAAGTCCGGTCCCGGCAGGCGGGACATCGCCCCTGCACAGACGCTTCCGAGTGTCCGCCAAGAAGGCCCTGCTCATGTGGGTCCGGGACCAATGCCAAAAGTGAGTTTTGGAGCGTATACTTGGCGATGCCTGAACATCTTTTTCCTGTTTCATACTTCTCTTGGTTGTCTCTCCGTCTGTCTGTCCCCAGGGTCGGCAGCTCGGTCAGCGTGAAGGACTTCAAGTCGAGCTGGAGGAGTGGAGAGGCGTTCTTGGCCGTCCTGTGTTCTCTCAGGCCGCAGCTGGTCGATCTCTCGCTGGTCCAGTCGAGGAGCCACCGGGAGAACCTGGAGGAGGCTTTTCACCTGGCGGAGCGGGAGCTGCACATCCCCCGGCTGCTGGAGCCTCAGGGTGAGGCTGAAGTAGAATGACATACGGCTGATACAACTCATTCTTAAGATAAGGTTACGGTTACCCCTAACCCCTAACCCTAAGACACGTATTAAAGGTCTTCTCATTGAATTCAATCCTTTCCTTTTACCACAGATGTTGATGTGAAGGATCCTGATGATAAGTCCATTATGACGTATGTGGCCCAGTTCCTACAGTACTCCAACGACATGCCGGCACCTGATGACCACCTGCAGGTCAGCAATCCATCCAGCCGTAACAGACAGATTTACATTACACCAACTTACACTGAGCCGTAGTGAGACATCTTTAATTCCTTCATTATCGGTTCATTTGGGTGTTTTCACTACTCTTCTGCTCCCTGGGGGTTTTCCCTTCTTCCCAATTCCTTCAACTTTCAATCTCCTGCTTTCTCCCGGTGGTGGTGGTGGTGGTGGTGGCGACGTAGCTGTTTCCTCAGGATCAGCCCTTCTGCTTCTCACCTGTGAATGTTCCCGCTCACTCCGCTCCAGCAATGTCCGCTTCGCGATGGCGGCAGGTAGCTACACCCCGAGGCACCCCGAAGAAGTCCTTCTTCACTTACAAACAATGCAGCTGCATGTGGATGTTCCTGCAGAGGAAATGTAACGATGTCTACATTTGAAATAATCTTTTCCAGCTACGGTTTCCATGGGTGTCAAATCACAGATATTAAACACAGTTGACATTAACTGTCAGGACCCAACGAGCCTGGCACATAAACCATGTGTTTATCCACTGATTGTGCAACTCTAACGCCGCACCAGTATCAAAATGTAGCTGTTGACGGTCTCCATTTCGATAATGTAGATCCCTGCGGGTGAGCGGGCACAGGAGGTGACTTGCTGGCTGCAGCAGACCTGTCAGGAGCTGTCGGAAGCTCGGACGACTACAGGGAACTCGGGCTGCACGGAAAAACATCAAGTAAGGCAAAGCACAAGGACTGGAGGACCAGGAGGGGTCACTCTTGTTCCCCTATTTGCATCCTCTGTTCTATTCATACGTTGGCAATTTGTCATTATGCTCTATGAGTGTGTGTGTTGTCATTCTTCAGCTGCAGGGATGTCGAGCGGACCTGGACCTGGGCCTTCCTCCTCCTCTGGACTCGGTGGTCGCGTGGCTGCAGCGTGCAGAGGCAGCGCTGACGGAGGAGGGAGGGCGGGTGAAAGATCCTGCAGACGGCGCAAAAGAAGCCAGAGCCCAACAAGACACCCTGAAGGTTATTCCTGCTGAACATTCTAACAGGACTCAACAAAACATTTTCATTATGTAGTTTATGTGCTATTATATGTTAATTGCTAATTTTTTTTCAGACTCTAATCAAGGAGATGAGCCACCACGTCAAAATCCTTGACGACTACCACGTCGCGGACGGCTCAGGGAACGCGGTAGTGTCCCCTGAGAAGTTTGAAGAGATAAAAAGACGGTACATGACATAGGGCCACACCTCAAAGTTATGAATACTAACGTTTATTGTACGTAATGTATATTGAGATGATGTAGGGGGAGTGGGTTGAGGATAAGTGGGAGGGTCGAGGGATCACGGGATGAGGGTAGAGAGATGGTAGGACGGATGTTGTCGATAGGTTGTTAATGCTTTTGTTTTTGAATTTGAAAACAGCGTGACCCATATCAGAGTCACGACCAAATATCACGGGATCAAGCTGGAATACCAGGAACGTCGTCACACAGTGCTGGACCTCCTGAACCGTGTCAGAGCTAAGATCCAGACGTGGACGACTTCCTACAGGTCCAAGGAGGCGGTACTTGTGCTTCTGCAGGACTGGCATGTGAGTGTGTATCTGATTTACATCAGTTATGAAACTTAATTTAATAGTGACAAACTAAAAAACCCTAAACCCTTTACAAGCTTATTTCATATGGATGTGCGGGCTCTAGTTAGAATATGTTGAAAAGCGACAACTTTTTATCGGTGTGTTGCCTAGGAAACAGTGGAGCGCCAAGACATGCTGTTGATTCTGATGGACGCCGTCCAGAACCTGAAGGAGACGGCGGACGCTTACACCGGCAAGGCCGCACTGGGTACGAGCCACCTACAAGATCCTACGTTCATCTTTGACAGGTCGCGAACTCTGTAGACGATGAATTCCTTGAAGACTCGACTTTTCCGCCCTTTCCTCGCTCCCCCAGGTGACGATTCCCAGTTCGTTCGACGTCGGGTGAAAGAGGCAGAAGGTGAAGCCGAATCCCTCTCGCGAGCCGTGGCGGCTGCGAGAGGGACGATGGACAGAGTGGCGTCTGCGTGGGACACTTACGACCGGTGCCTCACCTCTCTGCAGACATGGCTTGCACAGACGACACAGTCACAGGTAATCTGTTGGACTCTCACTGTAAAGTCCAGTGTTTACAATAAAGCTGTAAGAGATATATATATATATATATATATATATATATATATATATATATATATATATATATATATATATATATATATATACATATTAAACTTCTGTTTTGGTTACTGCAGGATATGAGTGAGTGGACCGAATGTCAAGCGAAGCTAAATGAGGCGGGGAACCTTCTCATTGAAGTGACAGAAACTTCGACCGGCCGCCTTTTGGCCGGACAACTCGGCAAGGTCAACAAGCACTGGGCCGAATGTGTGAAGAGGACCAAGTTTGTAAGTTAAGATGTAAGTTAAGAAAAAATGTTAAAATGTTCATAATTGACGTCTTGACATTGACTCATTCTCTAGGAGATTCCTGGTTCCCCCGGGTTTAAGGAGCGCGTGGGCGAACCAGCCCGTCGGACTCACACACAACCAGAGACGGGGCCGTTCGTTGTGGCCAGAGCCAAACACGCGCAGCAGACCGGGAATGTCAAGCTGCAAGCCCAGGGCCCGGGTCAACTTTCGCCTCGGACTCCGTTATCTCGTACGTCTCAGCGAGGTGCAAGAGATCCACAGGGTTGGCCTCAACACCAGCGCACGAACGCACAAGATGGAACAACCATCGTCGTACCCCTCGTTAAAATCCAAATGCTGCCTCGGCCTTTGACGGAACCAGTTCTTCGTTTCCACTCTCCTCTTGCTCAAAGTGTGAACGATAGAGAGTCCTTTTCTGGATCCCATGCTCAAGCTTTACGTCAAAGGGATCAACCTTCACCTTCCTCCGCCCGAACTGATGTCGGACCAACGGCTCGAAGAAGTCTGCCTCAGTCCAAACATGTGACCAGTTCAGCAACGGAGGGAAACCAAAGCTCGCCGCCCTCACAGACCCGCGAACCCCAATCCAGAACGAGAGCGCCGCCGAACCCTCCGCAGACGGACGGGACATCTCCGCGGCCTCCGGTCATGGTCCGCGGGGAAGTTCACTCGAGGGCCCGGTCGATGGCGAGGAGCAGACTGGAGAAGGCCAGGGTCCGTCTGCAGGGACGCATCCAGCAGGCCATGGAGTTATTTGGCGGCAAAGAGATTTCAGAGTCACAAGCCAAGAAGAAACAGGTACAGTCATTAAGGATAGAAGAGAGATTCCCCAAGAGAAAAGTGTGAGACTTTTGAAGTCCGCTCTCTATTTGCATGTTGCTTGTTAAATGCTCAAAAAAAACAACATCCAGACCTGACGAATCCCAACATTTCATTTCAGAATCAGGACACATTCTTTTTTTCGAAGGTCTGTGGTGTTTTTGCTTTGAGCCGCTACCAGTTGTTTGGTTTTTTTGCCCGTGCGTGTTTGTCCAGCTCTGCGTCTTGTCTCTCTGCACAGCGCGCTCTAAAAACCCTGCAGCCCGTCGCCCTCGGGGAGTTCCTGGACGCGGCGGAAGGTTTCGGGGCCTTCTGCTCGGGGCCCCAGCTCCGGGAGCTGACGCTCCTCTCGGACTCGGTCAGGAAGCAGTGGGAGGTATGGCAAGAGAGAGTCCGTCAAAAAGACTGACGCACTTACCTGAAGGGGTTGAATCAAAGATCGAATGAACCCTAATGTGAAGGCTTTAACCAAATACCAAAATAATTTTAAAACACCACTGGAGCTTTCTGTCGCTTTATTGATTCTACTAAGTGGAGCTTAATAGAAAGTGTTTGCCTTTGTGTCAAAAGGTTTCTTTTAACTCTAGTGTAATTTTGTTTTTGTTTTTCCATATTTATCCAATATTTTCCAGACCTTTACAACATCCTATTCTCCCTCAAAAAACCTCCCTAAAGCAATGTTTCCACTCGTCTGTGTCGCACCCAGGATGTGTGCAGAGAAATGGCTGCCTTTGTTCCCGACTTATGGTCTTTGATCGGAGGAGGAAAGCAGTCATTCTCTGTCGTGCAAAGTGAAACGCATACTAACGCTCACCGCCATGAAGCCACTGACCCGACTGACCGTGACTGTTTGCTGCAACAACAGGTAGTTGCATGGCCCCGCACAATAAGGAATTAACATCCGATCCGACCGCACCGTGTAGTACACTACAGAAGATCAAATAGCCAGAAAGGAAGAAAACTTGATTTCCTTTTTTCTGAGAGGGTTTTTTTTCGTTCCCCTCAGGACGTCGTGGGCGGAGCTGGATCCGCGGAGGACCGGGTGGAATCCCTCAGAGAGCTGTGTGAAACTCTGACACCGAGTCAGTCGTCCTGCCTGGCCACGGAGCGGCGGGAGGAGGCTGACCAAGCGCAGGAAACGCGACCCGGTGACACGGTGCTCCCGCAACGCAGGTAAGATAGTGCCAGTGTAAGGAGGGAAATGATGAAAATGTATTTCCACTTTTTCCACACTGCTCTGAAGTAAAGTGTGTGCGTGCTGTTCCTCCAGCGCTGAATGGTTCGGTTTGGATTTGTGTTTTTGAAAGAGTCTCTTTTATGCGGAATGTATGTTATTGGAAAGTTATGGATTTGAGAAAAAAATTACCTGAAAAACCTTTCAAAGAATATATTTTGTGCAGCTCTCTCAATTACTGCAAGTGCAAAGATGGCATTTGAAAAAACAACTGTGTTGCAATAGAAATGGTTTAAAAGGTATTTACCTTACGTAATAGACCAAGAGATGCAAAATATGAACCCTTGATTTTCAACAAAAAAGACCTTACAATTATTTAAAAGTGCTTGAATTTTACCTTATAAAGTGCACACATTAATGTTAGGGTTGACTCTTTCTGATTAGACAGTTCCTTTGTACATCTACAAATAAAATTCAGTTCATATGTCACATAGAGCTCAATTTGATATTGATAATAATAAAAAAGAGTTTGAGCAAAGCAAGCTTAAAATGTAATGTGTATTTTGGCCGAAGCTCCTCAGTGGGAGGTAGAACATGAACTCGCATGAAGAATGTCTGATTTAATAAAGATATTGCATTAGAATTTATCCTGGAATCAATATTCACTTTATATCTCTCAACTGAATGTTAACCGCATCATTTTAATTGAAGCAGACAGCTTCTTTTTGTCTCGGTCTAATCCTTAATCTCGATGCGGTGCCCGCTGCACTGGGTCTAACCGACTGACCCTGACCTCACCCCCTGATGATTGGGTTTCTTAACTCGGCAGGGGACGGCAGCTCGGGGCGAGCGCCCCGCTGAGAGCGACTGGCACGTCGTCCGCCGACGCACGGCCGAGCAGCAGTCTGCCGGAGAGACGAAGCTCGGACGTCCCACAACAAGACCTCTCACCTGCGGACGACTCCCTGCCACTGCGATCTGCGTGGGACGTCCCGACGGAGAGAAAGGACTCGGTGCAAAAGCAAAAGCCTTCACTTCGAGCCAAAGAGCTGCTGCTGAAAGCTCGTCTCCTACACATGGAAGAGAGCAATGAGCAAACCCAAACTCATATACAGGTATGATGAGAACTCGTGAATGCTTCTCATTTATACATATCTATATGTATTATTTTCTTTTAATTTTCTCAGTTCCACTTAGCTCCAGAGCCGGTTTTTTGATCTAACAGTTATTCATTGTTTTTTCGAAAATATTTAAATTTCCTGCTTGAGTTTTAATTGCTACTCCCTTTATGTAAACATTACATTATTACTTTTATTCTATTTCTAACAGTAGTTTGAAACTTCCAGTGTCCATACTCGTATAGAGTAAATCATAATTCAGGACAGTCAGGTGCCAGGAATCACTTGCTTCAAAGGAAGGAGAAGAAAACTTTGCAATCTTTCTACTTTAAAAGCCTAGAAATGTGTGTTTCTGCACATTTTTCTCTCAACAGAATAATAAAATAACTTTAAAAATAATAATTTTTACCTTAAAAAATTGCCTTTTATGCAAGACGGTTTTCTTTGTGGTTCTATACTAGCAAGCCAATCATCTTAAATCCTATAATGTCATTTAATCTTGTAAATTGGAATAAATATGCCGCACATGTTAATTAGCCCTAAATTAATCCCATTTACTTCATACAATGCATTTAAAGTGGCCTTTCCTCTTCGCCGTCAGAAGAGACTGGCTCTACAAGCCAGAATGTGTATATGTGTATATGTGTTTAATTGGCTCTACGAGCCACAGCACCAGCTGTAAGGCACTAATCCTCGGTAATGGGATAGGCTCGCCGCTCCATCTTTTCCCCGTCTCCCCTCTGTCACTACTAAGTAAGTAACTCTCTCCATCTCTCAGGCCGTCATCAGGAGCAGCACTGTGGAGACCAAGCAGGCGGCAGAGTGGACCGTCATCCCGGACGCAGTCCGCCCGCCGCCGCAGGAAGAGCAGCGCTCTGGACAGGAAGTGCCGGAACGGTATGAGTTCATATTTAAGAGCTGGCAGCATGTGGAATAAAGTGTCAACTAAGATCTGACAGATTAGCACAGAGGAACACATTCTTCAATTAAAATTGGCTGTAGGTAAATCCTCTGGATATGCAACATCCTCTGACAGTGACAGTTTTATACAGTTTTTAAAAACAATATTTTACAATTCAGTTTAAATTCATTGTATCTTATTGCCTAGGTCACCCATTTTATTTAATCTAAATGATAGAACTACACTACAGACCAGTCTGCCACATACCTTATGTCAATCTTTCACTGTAGGTGCAGAACGTCCTTCTTGGTATTTCAGCCTCGACTCAAGAAGATTGACCAACACTCGGAGATGAAAGATGAGATGAGACCTGTTGGAGCGGAACAAATGCAGAGGAGCGAGGTGTTCGTGCCCGTGGAGAAATGTGCGACAAAGACTCGTGATGGTTCACCGCGGCAGGTGGGAACACAGGAGCGAGAGCATCGCCCCCCAAGTGCGGCGGAGGAGGAGTCGGGGCTGGAGGCTAAAAGGTGTAAGCTGGATGGAGAGCACCAGGCTGGAACATGGAAGAGTGATGGGGACGCCGAGGACCAGAGGAGAGGAAGGAGGCAAGTCAAGAAAGAGGGAGAGGAGAAGGAGAAGGAGAGCTCGGTCCAGAGGAGAGCCGCCTTGCTCGGAGCGCTGAGGGAAATAAGGGGAGCAGCCGAGCAGCTGAGGCTGCACGAGCTCACCCTGCCTGCTCTGCAGCAGAGGTACAACACTGCACATCCCCAAAAATACAATTTTTAGTCACTGTAACCTCTTTTTCTTAAAACAAATTCAAACAAAACAAATAACAAAAACAAATAAAAAAAGTAATATTATGCAAAGCTCACAATTCAAAAATGAAACTTAAGGGGAATATATACATGACCCACAAAACATTGGTCCTCTGGTATTCCACTGCTTTAATAAACAATAGGTATTCACTCAAATCCAGTTTTCTCATGCTGTCATTGGTCTCCATGACCTCCCTGTGACCCTGCTGGGCGCTCGTGACCCGGCACACTAATGACTGTGTCATCCTCCCCAGGACATGTGCCCTGACTGAGCTGCAAAGTCGTCACGCCGGCCTCCTCTCTGAGCTGCGGCGCGTACGGGACGCCTCTTCGTCGGGACACTGTGACGCGAGTCGGAGCGGCGAGGTGGAAGGTTCCTGGGCAGAGACGACGAAGGCCGTAAACGAGCGGTAAAGAAGAGAGAGGGAGAAGTTACAAGCACAGTGTTCCATTGTCAAAGCGTCTGTCTTTGCTGAGTTTGGTGTGTGTGTGTGTGTGTGTGTGTGCAGGCTGGAGCAGTGCTGTGTCCTGACTGAGCTGCTGAAGAGGTTTCAGTGCGTGCGTGCGGAGCTGAGTGGGACATTGCAGAAAGCAGAAAGCACCATCGGTGAACACGCCTCCTACATGGGGAAAGAAAACCTGCACAAATTATATGCTAAGGTGAGATTTTTGGCCCTTTCATGAGACATCAAATCATCAATCATGTCCCTGGTTAGATTGTTATACATCCTTGTCTCTGTGCGTGTGTGTGTGTGTGTGTGTGTGTGTGTGTGTGTGTGTGTGTGTGTGTGTGTGTGTGTGTGTGTGTGTGTGTGTGTGTGTGTGTGTGTGTGTGTGTGTGTGTGCGCGCGCGCTCTCCCTCTCAGGTCCAGGGAACGAAAGCTGAGCTGAACGGCCTCGGCGACGGCGTGGAGGAGGTCCGCGGCGTCTGCAGGCAGATTCACACTCACCTGCGTCAGATGCCGGAGTGCGACGTCGTCCCATTTGAGAGCGATGCTGACGCTCTGATGGACAGCTGGCTGGATGTGAGTTCAGTCGCTCGAAACACTTTAAAAAGACATTTTTTAATGTTATTTTGTTTGTTGTTTTCCCCGAAATTTAATGTAAAAAATGCCTTGTTTATTCAGGTTTTTTTATTATGTGTTGTTTTTTTGTTTTTTTCTGTCATTGTGCAGCAACTTTGCATTCAATACAAAAACTATTAATGTGGAATTTCAAAAAATATCAAGGAAGATATATTTCATCAAATTTCTCCTGGTAATATGGGTCAACAGTAATAAATAATTTTTTGCTAATTCACTAATAATTATTGAGTGATTTGTGCATTTCTCCAGCATTTAATTCACTGTGCTTGAAGCAGAATTGACCTTGTCTCATGAGCGGATGATCCCATATATGTGAGCGATAAAGTGAAGTGTTCTCGCGGGGTGGTTATGTTTTGCAAAATATGGCAAAAATGTGAGACGGGTGCTACAGTGTCCACTGTGACTCACAGATCTCAGAGAGGACAGATTCCCACCTGGAAAACTCGCGCCTCTGCCTGACTCTGTGGGACGGAGTCCTGCAGCTCGGAGCGCAGGTGGAGAAGTGGAGCGCCGATGAACTCGCGGCGTTCGCTCGGTCGCCGCGCTTTCAGTCCGAGGACGACGTCAGGGCACTGCAGGTGGAACCCGAAGTTTACTCTCATCCTCCTGTAACATGCACACTTTCAGAACCCCTCGTGGTTGTCGTATGTGAAGTTAAACCATTTCTGCAGGTGCTTTGAATAGTGATGACCTTCCTCTGTCTCCAGAAGGAGATTGTGGCCCAGGAGGAGAATGTGGAGTGTTTTCAACGGAGAGCCGCTGAGATTCAATCTCTGCTTCGAAGTGCAGATCCCCCGCTGGAGCTGCAGGTTCCACTCAACTCTCTGTTTCTGTTAAATCTCCATGTACTGTATGTTTTTACATGGAGTCACAGTGCGTCACCTGTGCGGGGTCTCTTGGCTGATTTCGTTTCGCCTACACAGGTGGCGGAGGCCCAGATGAGGAAGACGCTGGAGCAGCTGAAGGAGCTTGTGTCCGAGGCTGAGGACGTCCGCGAGCAGACGGAGGCTGCCAGGGGACAAATAGCTGCGCGGATCGCCGGCTGCTTCGAGTGCCTCCAGAACGTTCAGGACTCCCTCGTCGCCCTCGGTGGATCAGATGTGGCAACGGTCCTCGCAAAACTTAAAGTAAGAGGCCCAAAAAAATCAATATGCATTAAAAAAATGATATACATGCACTAAATAAACAGAAATATTACCATATTATCCTTTGTAAATATGTGGAATACTAATTTAGGATGTTTCGTGAAAGTGATTTTATGTATAAATACTCACAATGTGTCATGTATGTGTAGTGCTCTGGCATCGTATTTAGTCTCAGCGGTCAAGTCTCAAATGTAATCTCCAAATACTCATTTTAGAAAAAGCAAATACACACGAAAAATCGCAGAGTTGCCCCGAAGCTGCATGTAACAATTTACCTTTTCCTCGTCACCAAGTGGCAGCGGGACAAGTTAGAATTTAAAGTTTTGAACTCGCAATTCGGTGCAGACCAATTTCTCATCAGCTTGGAGGACGTACAAACGACAACAAACATAATTCTGAGAACTGGATTACTGTGGGCCAATGGCAGGGCAACAGAGGCAACACTAAAGAGTGTATCACTATTCTAATACCTAAAATGTAATAATTATACATCATATACTTGAATTGCCTAAAAGCCGTTATACACATTCAGTTAAAAAAAAAAAATGAGCAAGTAAACAGTTGCTTAAAGTACAGTGCACACAACACCCCCCTCACCATCTTTTCACATGGTTCCTCCTGGAACCTTTAAACTGGTGTTTGGCCACTTGGGGAATCCTTTTACCCAAACGCCCTGGAGCAGAGACACAACACAACAACAGCAGAGATAAGAAACCAAACAAATACAAACATTCAGAAATTCAGTCACTTGAATTCAGTTAGGTGTGTGTGTGTGTAACCAGACTGTTAAAAATATAATCCATGATAATTAAACGAGTCAAAGGAATATCTGATTCACTTACAGGCCACAGGCCTTCAATCCCTTTGAACTGAGAGGCTGCCACCTCACCCAAAACACAACTCAGAAATCAATTCACACGAAAATGAACCAATCAACCAGAAGTTTCTAGTAACAAAGATCTTCACTGCACAGATATCACTGAGTTTGATATCGGTAAAATTCACTTTCAAACATTTGTGTGGAGAGTCGGCCATCTTGGAGCCCAGATTCCTGTGGCTAGACCACAGGAACTCCTGGAGGAAGCTTTTAAGTTTCAATTTAATTTGTACGTGTCTGTGTGGAGAACATCTACTATGAGGACATCGGCTCAATTTGGGACAGTGGCGTGAACTTACTGTATCAAATATGAGAATAATTTGTCATCGTCATTTTTTTTGAATTATAAAATCTGTGACTTTGGTGCTTTCCCAGCACGATCACAAACGACTGTCCCCGACAGAAATGATGCACTGGACCGATTGTACTGGGGTGGAATCAGCATCGACCCTTCGATTGTATAAACTCAGATGCCGTGGTCACGTTGATTCTGCACTAAAGTGGCTTTAAAGTCTGGATTCCAGTAACTTCCCCTTTTCTACACAGGATCTATGTCGGCGACTCCAGGCCCAGGACGAGCGGGTGGAGAGCTTGCTGGACGACCTGCGCGCCCTGAGCTCCGTCTGCGGCCCGGACGCTCTACAGAGTCTGTCGGCGGAGGCGCTGCGGCTGCACGACGAGGTCGGGAACTCGCGCCGGCTCTTCTCCGAGGTGCAAGAACAGACTCAGCGGAACGCCCGGGATCTCCACAGGTGCCAGAAGTTCACGGTCACGTAACGTTCACATTCACAAACATTCGCACACCACAACACGGGCGTTGAAGAGCCGCTCGGCAGGTATGTCCGGAGTCGCTGTAGTTTTAATCTATTGTCCGAAAGCTGCCTGATCGCTTGGCTGTGATTTAGTGGTTGTCACCAGCCTAAAGAAACACAAAGCAGGCAAAACCTGAAGTGAACTTACAGTCGCGGATGAGTCTCAAAGCACGAGAGCAGCGGTGATCAGTGAAGAATGCAGAACATATTTATTTAATACTTTAGAGAACATCAGATTGGATCAGATTTGAAAAGAAAAAAATCTGTCTTGAGTATTAAGGAAATTATTTAGTTGAATCCATGATATTTCTTAATATAATAATTCACCTTTGCGTTGCCTGTCAGTGCTTTATTGTTGCACTCACGTTCTCACCCTGATATCACTTGAATATAGTTTAATGGTAAAAAAAAAAAAAAGAAGTGATAATTAAACAGCTACAATAGTTGGCTACAATAACGGATGATGTAAATAATAAGCTTAAAATTTTAAATGTGTTGGCTAACACTAAGCTACGTAGTTGAAAAGTCCCAACTTCTGCCACTCAAAGTGATATATGTACAAATACAAACTCAAACCAAATCGAGACAGATGACCGCCCACAACTGAGTCTGGTTCTGTCAGAGATTTCTTCCTGTTAAAAGGGAGTTTTTTCTCTCCACCGTCGCCAAGTGCTTTGCTCATTGTGGGATTTGTTGGGTTTTCCCTGTAATATTGTAATATTGACCTCACTATGTAAAGTGCCTTGAGACAATGTATGTTGTGATATGGCCCTATACAAATAAAATTGAATTGAATTGAATTGAATCTACTGTATAGTAGGTTTTGCATATTGCACACGAGCGTCGTGTGCACTCGTGCCTGCATTCATGCTGCATGTATGAATGGATTTTTTATTTGATAGGGACGGTGCAATTTACTTAGTGCAAAGTACAAAGCCGGAAACCGATGAGAGTTTATAGCTGTAGCTAATTTGCAACTTTTGTCCCTTGTCTGTGTGTGTGTGTGTGTGTGTGTGTGTGTGTGTGTGTGTGTGTGTGTGTGTGCGTGTGCGTGTGTCGCAGGTTGCAAAGGGAGAGTGAGCATGTGGAGCAATGGCTGCAAGCCGCTGAGGAAAAGGCAGCGAGGGCGGAGGATCTTAGTCTCCTGTCAGAGGAAGCACTTAATATAAGGTAAGTTAAGGCAAGGTAATGCTCTGTTTGCTGTTTTTGCAAATCTTGTATTAATTAAGACTTCATATGTATTTGTGAGCTGTTATCAGGCACTGGGAGCGGCGTCCGTATTTAGGCTCAAGTTAGTTTATTGACTTCCATGAAGCAGCAGTACAATACAAATTAGTCATACGTGACCAAACATCCCATATGCAAGTCTTGTCTGCACATGAATAAGTCCACGATTTAAATTCTTATTAAATAAAGCAGCAAGATTCTCTCTTTCCAAAGTAAAGTCGGTGCTGAATCTAATCTGATGTGTACACATCGGGAATCACGATCAGGATTGAAGTGAGGAAATAAGCACCAGATTAATACAATTGAATCAACAAAGTGCAGTGGTTCTGACTTTACAGACATGAGTTGTGGAGGTTGTTTGTCCTGTTATTCACCACCAGAGGCGACTGACTCACGCTGAGCCACGTGACCGTTTGTTGACACACAAAAGGTGGAAAATCGTAGATTGAGATGTAAAGAATGACACAACCCTCTTTTTTTTATTTTCTATCAATAATTCAGTCGACGGCCATTTTGAAAGCTGTTTAATATTTTTTAACAACCAGTACAATAATGTGAAGCCTGATTTGACCACAATGTTTGGAGGGAAACGGTCTGGAGCTCATGCTTATAGTAGGTAAATCAAGCTTTTAATAAGGTGCAACATCATATCACACACGGTGTTATTACTGTATAAAGCCTTCTCAAGTTTAAAGGCCTACATACATTGTTTTAATATGAAACTATGACTATGAATTTCTTTTCTTTTGATTCTTATGCACTTTAAATGAGCTTCAAGGTTGTGACAGATGGTCGGTAACCTTGGCCCGACATCGACGAAGCTTCATTTTCGTCCGTCGCCCCATTATTAACGTTGCAAAGTGTGAATAAACCGTAACTAAACGTCAGCTCCCCTTTCGTGTCGCTCTCTGCAGGGCGAGGACAGAGCTCCTCGGTCAGCTCGTGTCGTCCTTGCGGCGCAGTAACCTTCAGCGGTCTGCGCTGGTGGACGACAGTCGCAGGCTGCTGGAGCGATACCACCTCTTCCACGCCGACGCGCCGCGCGGCTCCGAGGAGAAGCGGTGCTCTGTGGGCGGGGACGTCGAGGCGTTTCGGCCTTCGTCGAGGTCCGCAGAATCCTGGGTCGGCGACCTTGGGCGACCCGGCGACGCGCCGCTCGGCGGAAGCCCCCGCGGCCAGAGTCCTGTGGAGCAGACACTTCACCGTGCTCGAGTAAGACAGCTTGTACAAATCATACCCTGCAACAAATCTGAGCATGATTCGTTTCAAATTAAGACGCAACAACTACTTTAGTCTAAATCACATGTGAACAATGGGCCTGTAGGGACGTTCTGCAATAGGGCAAGGATAATCATAGTGTTTTAAATCAGAATTAATTTGTTTTTGTTTCATATTGGTAGAAACGGGAGTGCTCACAGATGTGTTTTTATGGTCACACCAGGGTGTGGTCCCACTGATCTGTTCGTCTACATTCGTCCCTACTTGTTCCAAAACTAGGAGTGTCTCTTCGTCTCTGCAGAACTTACGTTACGACGACTGTAAATTACAGAGACTCTCCTGCACAGGGCTGGTGTTCGTGAGACAAATGTGTCACTTGTGTCTGCACGTTACACTGGCCCGGAATCACGGAGACGGGGTTTTTTTTTTTTTGTAACTTTGTCCTGAATGGTTTATCCACGGATCTGTAAAAAAAACCAAATGTGTTTCAGGCCGTGGTGAGTGCAGCGGCAGACGGAGAGGCTCGCCTGGAAAAGCTCAGAGTCGCTGGAAACGGTTTGAGCCACGGGCCGCGCGACGGAGGCGACCTGAAACGGGAAATCCAGGACGGCGTACGGAAAATGGAAGAGCGGCAGAGGATCCTTCTGCAGTCAGATGAGCCTCATCACAGGTGAGCAGAGAGTGAGAGGATGATTTTGAATCAATAGGATGATATAAGAGAACACTTGAAGGCAGGAGAAGCTATAATCCCTCGGTGTCTGCTGGTGGGTCAGGGTTCTGCAGACTGATGCGGAGATCCCCTCCTCCTATCTGGACAGGCCACAGGAGGTGCGCCACAGAGTGGGAGAGCTGCAGCGTCAAATCACTGGGCTCCCCGCCTCGTTCCCCTGGCCCGGCGCAGCCGAACGTAGGCGAGCCTGCCGTCTGGCGCGCCAACTGTGGGCCGAGTCCGAATCCCTGCAAATAACCCTGGGCAGCCTGGCTGGGCGGAGGGGGGGTCCGGCTGAGCGAACCAGCGACCACGACATCTGGAGAGATTCCTCCTGGGATGAGCTGGACAACTGCTGCGTGTCACTGATGGCAGAGTTGAAGGTAAAAGTTTCACACGACTCTAACACAACTTTACACGTTAAAAGTCATAATCATGGTTGATTCCCAACCAGGGCCACTTTAACCCCAGGGGGTACTTCTGCAGTATACAGGTAGAGTTGCTTACCTCATTTGGAAAAAAGAAAAGAAATATGATTTTTTTCTTTAACATATCCATATGTATCTGTAAAGAAGGAAATACATTTATTTTTATTTTTAATAATAAATATTTAAAAATCAAAAATTATTTGGAAGTGTTTGATAAATAGTTAAAAAGCTATGATGAAAGTAAGTTAAGTAATAAAAAGTAAAAGGAGAAATAGTTTAAATATTTTAGACTAAGGTTTGGCATTAAAGGTTTGGTCAATGTTCTGATTTGATAAAGATGCATTCATACACCAGATTAAAAATGCCCTGGTGTCCACTGGGTTATTTATTTAATCACAATAAGTATACATTCTTTATTAACTGTTATAAGCCCCCCTGACTGTGGCTTGGTTCTCCCCTGACATGTCCACAGGATGCATGTTCCCGCCTGGAGGAAGGTGCGAGTAATGAGGAACATTTTGGCCAGTTGCTGCAGGACTGCCACCGCAAACTGACATCCCTGCAGGACCGGACGTCGGCCTGTCGGGCCCCGAGAGACGGCTCAGCTGGACCGTCCACCGATGTGCCAGCTCTGGAGGTGAGGGTCTATAAAGCAAACCAGCCTGTAAATCATGTACAAGCTGTTTATGTCACATTTCCTTACATTTTGCCACCCATGTTGCATTTCTATTCATAAGAACGCACAAAGTGTTCATGCACAACCCCCTCCGCTTTTCAGGCGCTGCTACACGAAGTTACAGACTTGGAAAAAGACATTCTGCAGCTCGAAGCGCTGAAGGACTCTATCGCAGACACTTCGACAGCCGAGGCCCAGGCCAGCCTCTCCCGGCAAGTCGGCAACCTCCAGAGCCACAAGAGGGCACTAGATGGCAGCATCAGAGGCAACCTGGCGCCGCTCGCAGCAAACGGCAACCACCGGAGGGTTCGGCAAGTTAAGGAGGAGGTCTCCTGCGTTCAGGCGGCCGTGAGAGGCCTGGCCGACAATGTTGGGAATCTGTTTGTGAACCATGAGGCGTTGGCTGACGTGAGCTTGATCAAACAGCAGTGGTCTGCCATACAGGTAACATTAGAGATCCTTTAAAATGTTGTTTTATCCCATATTAGTTCATGAAGGAATATGTGCTTAATGAAATTGCCTTTGTGCCCCCCCCAATCAAACCTGAAATCTTATACAGCCGGCAATATTTTCAATTGCAAAAGCATTTTGCTCCTCCCTCAGGACTTTGATTGCAGGCTGACAGATTTGGCCGCACGGGTTTACGGCCTGCAGAACATTGGAGAGTCCGGCATCACAGCAGAAATGCTTCCTGCAGATGTTCTTTCGACCGTTGATGGAGTTGCAGAAGACTTTGACAGGTACTTCGTACCTCATTCCTGGTTTCAAAAACAAAAGTTGCATTCCTCAGAATGATTAACTCCCCCCAATGTTCACTCACAATATCCCTGCAGCTTCTTTTTTTTTCATGTCCTGAAGTGTGGCGCAGACAAATGTTAAAACATTAATCACGATCATAAATAAGAGCAGGTAGACATATCAAGGGGAAACTGGTTCTCTGCATGGACCTCAAGACTTCCCTTGTTCTTCAGCTTTATATATTCTTCCAAAAGAAAATCAATTCAAAGTTATGCCAGAAAAGGAAGTTGGAGGAATAGAAATGTTGTGTTTGCAACAGACAGTAAAAAGAGTTGATTACATAATATATTATAGTGTATGGCTTGAACTTTGGAAAAACTTTCAGTATACCAATAAAAACGGGCTACCACTTTGGTTTCCACATGTATTTTCTTTTTATTAAATGTTTTAAATATCACATGAACTCATTACCAGGCTGTTATTTCTCTCTCTCTCTCTCTCTCTCTCTCTTTAGCCTCAGGTCAATTTTTCTGCAAAACAAGCAGGAGTGTGAAGAAACCACTGCTTGTGTGGTGAGAGGGGTCATCGGGCAGCTGCAGCGTTGGAGCCAAATGACGGTACAAGCTGAACCGCCATCGCCCAGCCAGGTAAGACACATTTTTCTGTTTCGTACAAAGCACAATACTGTAGGCAGAAAATAATAATCTGCTTTTAAATGAATTCAAAAACTATTCTGAACTATATCCAAATGAAAACTGCAAGTATGCCGCACTCTAACTAACCCCTCATGCCATTGTCTGACGGTAGGTATGTTCCAACAAAGGCACAAAGCTAAAACATCCAATCTTATTTGAACCTGCAATGATACAAAGAATATAGCTTTTATAGGATCGGCCTTGGGAGAAAAAGGATTGTACCCAGCAGGGCTTTTGTCTCTTTTAGAGTCGTTCTTAAAATGCCACAGGTCCATTATTCATACTGGAATGGGAGTACCTCCTCCCCGGTGTGGTACATGGCGAACATAATAGATTGTCCTCACAGGGGAGCATGTGGTTCATTTTGTCAAAGGTTTGGTATTATTGGAGATCATAAACATGTTTTTCCCCATCAACCTTAAATCTGCAGCTGCCAAAAACACTTTGAGCTTAAATCCAACTGAGCTATTCCTGTTTTGCAAGTCTAGTAATGGTTTTTACGTAGGTATGTGTACAATTAATAAACTGTTGTCAGTGATTTGACATGATAATCGTTTACTGATGAATAAAATGCAAGAATTATCTAAGTATTTCAAATCTATTAGAAATATTTGGGATCAATTTCCAAAAGATTCACAGCTTAATATCAGATGGTTTGCCAATACAATCATGTTCCACAAAGGATGGATTGTAATCCATAAAAATGTTTGGCCCCTACATCTGGCCAAAATTTTTAATTTTCCCAAGATTACTTCCAGAGAACATGGTTAATTATTATACCTGCTAAGCATCAGTATGTTAGCATTGTTATTGGGAGCGAGTTAGCATGCTGACCTTAGCATTTGGCCTTAAAGAACCATGCTATAAGATGTATCATGAAGATAAAAATGTTGTTAACTTTTCTTTAGCACCGAAATCTGGCCAAATTGAATTGTTTGTCCAACATTACTTCCAACACTAATCAACCTAAGTTGTATTTTGCGTTTAGAGCTAAAGCGCAAATGCTAGCCGGCTTACTCCCTAAGAAGATCATGTTAGCATTGTCGTTGTGAGCATGTTAGCTTGCTGATGTTAGCATTTGGCTCAAAAAAACCATGCTATCAGATGGGTTGCCAACACACTCATGTTCCCCAAAGGTGAACATGTACTCTTAACATTATGTTAAGAGTACATTATGCCTGCTAAGCATCAGCACGTTAGCATGCCGACGTTAGCATTTGGTTCACAGCACCATGCTGTGTATCACAGAGAACAACTTCACACACATACCAGGAATACCAAACTGTCGGAGCGTTGTTTGTGCCGGCTGTTGTGACACCACGCCAATAGTGCGCTCACTGTTCCCTCTTAGGTCAGTGATCTCAACGAACTATTTTCTATTAAAAGGTGTTTTTCCTTTCACGAGTTCATAAACCTGTCTGTGCTCCGCTAGGCAGCTCTGGAGGAAGGTCTGCAGCTTCAACAGTATCTCCGAGAGGTGCTCTCAGACAAAGATCATCTTCTGAACTGTTTGGGCACAAAAGTGTCAAAGGAACTGGAGAAAGACGCTTCGGATGCCCTCGGCGAAAGCGCACGTGCACCTGAGGCCTCGTCTAAATGGCCGGTGAGTTGCATTTCAGCCACTGAATGTTAAAGTACAAAGCGGTGATGGCCATATAGTACGGTTAATGTCTTTTTGTTCAACTTCCTGGGTTTCGTAGGTGAGTCGAGGTCACGGCGACGTGGAATTGGACAAGAGAGAAACTGCTGGAGAAACTTTTGGAAGTGACACGTCGCATTCAGCTTCACCGGATGAGACGCCGGCCGTGTGTCCTCCAGAGCCTCCAGCCCTTTCAGCAACGGACCAGGACAACTTGGACAGTGTTCAGAATGACAACGTGATAACAAAAGGCTCCCGCTACACTCTAGACTGTGTTTCTGTGGAACGAGCAGACATTTCAGTCGTATGTGTTCCAAATAGCTTGATGCAAACGGCCAAAAAAGATGCCGTAGTGTCTTATCCAGTCCCAAATCCAAAGATCCCAGATGTTTTAAAGTCAGAAACCCGACAGGAACCACGACGGTTAACATCTGCTTCACCAAAAATAGACTCGATAACTGATGTTAAGCCAAATGATGATATTGCCAACATTAACACTCATAGCAGCCATCAAAACACTGGGCACAGGACAACTGCTGGCAATGCCTCAGTCCTGGACTCAAAACCGTCCGCTTTGACGATGGACAATACCCAAAAAATCAGTTCATCTGCGTCTGGATATTTAACGGCACAATCAAACGCATCCAAGGGAGTTGCTGATGCTCAAGGAGTACAGGAACGGTGTGAGAACACCAGTGTGACCCCAAAGAAGGTGTTTACAATTGTGTTGGACTTGGAGCCACACAACATGCAGGACAATAAACATGTTAGCACTTCAGAAATCCCCATGAACTCAAAGGGAGCCGAGATGTGCGATGCAAAGCTCACAGAAGGTGAAGTCATGGGGATCCCTGAGGAGAAATCTGACCTGCTCACAACATTAATCTGTCCAGAATCAGACAAAATGGACTCCCAAAATATAGGAGCACAATCTGAGACATCGAAGGCATTTAATGATGGTCAAGAGAAAGAGAAGGATACCAATGCGAGCCCAAACAAAGTGTTTACAATAGTGCTGGAGTTGCCTGTGCACCAGGATGTACAGCAAAGGGTAAATGTAGAAGCCAGCAGATGTTCACAGGGAGCAGAGCTGTGTGGTGCAAAGCCCGCGGCAGTTTCAAAATCTGATCTGCTCTCAACATTATTTGCTCCTGAAGCGGATGACACGGACCTGAAAGGCCGTGAATCGAACGCGTCTCGAGTGGCTGACTCGCCGTCAGAAGATGCTGACCGTGTAATCGCAGTGTCCTCCTCGGCTCAGACGAGTGCAGAGTGGCAGGAGGTACAATCTCCGAGTGCCACATTATCAGAAACTCGTGAACCGATGCCCAATGTGCAGTCGCTCAGCGTCGCAGGGTGTCAGCTCGCCGGCGCTCGCGCAGCAGAAGCAACGTTTCTGAGCGTCAAAGAAGAGGCGACAGATTCCCGTCACTCCGAGAAGCGAACGCTGAGCTCAGGCTTGTGCACTGCGGAAAGTCCAGTGCGAGCCGGAGACGCCTCTGCGAACCGTGACACTCGCACACCTGCCGGTGACAGCGAGCACGCGGTGGGCGCCGGCGCCGCAGGTGAAGGACGTGCAGAGTCGGCGGCAGGAGAAGCACGTGGCTCCGAAGGCCCGGAGTCCAACCGCTCAGAGGAGCCAGTCAGACGAGAGAACACTTCGCTGCTGAAAGAAGGAAGCGAATCACAGTCGCCGGCGTCGCTGGAGCACACAGAGGTGACACAGGGACAGGTGGGCTTCATTTTGAAATTTCTTTTTAAGTAAAAAAAAAATCATTTTAAGCTCTTTTTTTTTGTCAAACTCTAATACAGTGCAGTATGATGCAGTTTGTTTATCTGTCTCATGATTATACAATAATTAATACAGCACTGGCTGTTTCCTTCAGTCTGAAACGGCTATAATTTTTCTACAAGAGAAAATATATGTAAGTAAAATATCAGCAGATAAAGAGAAAAAAAAATGAGCACGTTTTAAACATTCAAAAATTATTATAAAAATCCTCATCTATTTTTTTTTTTGCATTTCATATCCACATTGAAGACAGCGAACAGGAAGTAAGAAAAAAACAAAGTGGCACGACTCTGCAACAAAGGTCAAATAGGCAAAGTTGAGATTACACGTTCAGCATCTTAGACCTCTGCGTCTCCACGACATCCCATGAAATTGTTCCAATACTGTCGGTTGGCTGCTTTTACAACTTTTCAAAAATAATTAGAGAAACAAAATGTTAGTTAAAGTAAAAAAGTTTGTCCTCCCAGCGGGCAGAAAGACCCCAGATGTCCCCGATGAAGTCACAGGTCCTTTCCATCAAACGTGGTCTTCTTTGACATTTACAAGCCTTTCTCCTTTTCCCCCGTCTCATCCCTTCACCGTAGAGCGGGCGTGTGTGAAGTGTTTCTGACATTTTGCGACTGTCATTTAGTCCTGAACTTTGCCCTTCATTAAGCTGGAACTTAGTTGCTTCTCGTACTCGTGTTCCTCTCACCAGTTGGCATTTGAATGTCATAACTCGGTCCAGTCATACGCGTTTGTTTTTTTCCAACTCTTGAAATGTTGGTCATGAATTTTGTCTCGTGACAAATGAGAGAAGTCCATGTCACAGGTGTACAGACCGTGTTCACAGCAGACATTTTGTCATGTCATTGTCTCTGCCTCTGTTCAGTTCAAGTGTCCCGGTCAATCATGATTGTGCGACAGTGATTTTTTTTTTTACACCGACCTACATATATTCACTGCCACAGAAAAAAAAATACAGCGTAAGACAGAAAAGATGTTGCTACTTTGCGTGTGCCAATGCGTTTTTGCCTGCTGCAAATCTGTCAGTATGTGCCGAGCAAATGCTGTACCATGTCCTTTTGTTGATGTGTTTTGATGGTACGGGCCACAGTGCAGTTTTTTGAGGAATTTCATTATTACGAGTAATAAAACAACCGGCCTTCGCTCTGCAAACAGCTGACTTCTTTTTCTTTTGAACTCTGATTGTCTTAATGTCCCTTCAAATTCCCAAAAGATTTTTCATTTAAGCAACAGTTCTTTCGCGTACGACCCTAATTGCAGCAAACAACAAGTCGAGTGTATATTTCTGGTTTGAATGAGCACGAGTCCGGCGGAATTTCCAATGGAATTAGATTTGAACCGATAGAGATCTTTTCTTTTATTCTCATTTTTCTTTTCCTAATTTGTCCATTTGAGATATGTGATTTGACCAGTAATATCAAAGTATACATATGTATAGTGTTCATATGTTAGACTTTTGTTAGAAGTGTGTTCAATCTGTTAAAAGTATTTATACAGTATACATATACAGTTAACTTTATCGACTGCCACTTGAGTGTTTTCCATTTAATTGTTCACACCATTTACAGTGTGAGAATCTGTTGCACTCTTTGTTTGTTTTTGCCTCCAGCAAGTCAGCGGTACGTTTTTTGATCCTCTTCAGGCTCCACCTTGTACCCAGCTACAACACACCTCTTGGTCGTGCCCGTGATGTTTTAAAAGGCACCTCCCCTGTTTGTAGTCTGGTAACCCAGCAATTCACGTCATGCTTTTGGTGCTTCCCCGGTCCAACCGAGTTCTAACAAATCAATACTAGTTCCAATGTGTATGGGAGGCGTCACTCTGTAGATGAACAGACAAAGTCCTTCGCCCCCGGGGCAGGCTGCTCCCTACCCAGGCACATTCTTGAGTTAACTGTACTGACTCGCCGGGCCACTGTCAACACGATAGCACTTACGGCTGCGGAGCAGGGAAAGAACAGGAAACTCTGTTATTATCTGTAGGCGAGCACAGGAAAGAAGAAAAAGGTCAAATGTGACACCACCCCCTTTTTCTCGTGCGCTTTGCAGCCTCAGATGCGAGAAGGCATGGAGCCTGAGAGGACGGCGCCGGGTTCCTCAGCTGATCTCGGTCTGGCTGCGGGGACGGCGGCGGCGACGGCGTCCCACAAGCATGGATCCACCATGCAGGATGTTTTGTCAGAGATACAGAGCTTGGTGGAAAGAAGTAACATAATAAATGTGAGTATATCAACTGTTTTTTTTAATCAAATAGGAGCAGCTTGCTGCACCTCTCTGACAGTTACTGTGGGCGTGTTAAAAAAATGTTCATTCATTGTACAATGTAGCTAAATGGTGTTCAAATGAAAATGTAGTTTTTTAAGCGTTTTATTATAAAAATTCTAAGTATAAATGCATGAGTCCAAAAGGGCAAGAGGTCAATTATAAATGCATGGAACAGTGAGTAGATAGGAGCAGCAGTGTTTTGAATGATGTGCGTGCATGATGCTGCCCACAGGAAGTTATACAGGAAGCACCCAACAGATACAATAATTTCCTGCTGGGTCTAATTACCCACCGTATTCCGTTCATGTATGGACTTTCTTCCTTATCTGTATTCCAAGAATGTGCGCTTTTCATTTTGAGAGCATTATATCCTCATTTCATCGTCAGATTTTGAAAACCCTGCCCGCCTCTCCCTCTGCCAAATAGCTGCCGAAGCAGCCCTGGGCGTGAGGACAAGCACTCAAACTGAAGCACGGGACATTAGTGCTGAAACAGTGTATCTTGGAATTCATCGTTCCCACCGTTCCCGCAAAACAATAATATTAAATTTTAAAAAATTCCATTACAACATGATCCTGGCATGCAGCAATTCAATTTTCCCCACATAATGTAACTGAATAAACAAATAAGCATTAAATTGACTTAATTTTAGGAGACATGGCAGTCTGATCTGTTTTCTGCCAGTTGTTCTCCTTCTGGTCAAGCGGCTTAGCAAGCAGGTCTCAAAACAGGTCTCCCACCAATGTTGTGTTGTTCTTTATTGTCATCATGTTACAGAGGACGCCGCACATTGATTTAAATTGGTATCTGAAGTCCTCGCCTGGCGAACAAGAGATCCGATTGGTGCGGACCGTCCAGTGGGTCTTAGCGTGTCGATATCAACCGGCGGAACTTGACGTCACAGCTATGGCCCAACAGCTGGAGGAAGCAGAGGTATGTGTAGTACTTCTGATTACTTCTGTTTCTAATGACATGTCCTTTTCTGTAACAATTTTACTAAATGAAATAAAATCAACCCAATGGTCTAATCCATTCTAAAGCCAGTTCTGTCCACTGTAGGGTTACAGGTCATGTGTGCAGGAGCAAGTGGCTACGATGAAAAGCACGAGCGCCGCCAAGGATTGCGACCCGAATGCCTTGCGAAGAGCTGAAGGGCAGTGGAGGGCGGCACTGCTGGACGCCTCCGCCACAGTGCAAGTGAAAGCAGCGCAGCTGGATCAGGTCAAACAGTATCACAGACAGATGAAGTTGACGAGAGCTTTTCTGGAGGTGTTGGCTGCCGAGAGGGAAAAAATGAGCTTGTGAGTAATCTTTCTTTTAATCTGATCGGACATCATCATCACTTGACAGCGTTTGATAATGTGCATCTTTTCTGTCGTCGTTTTGTCAGAAATGCTTTGGGGAGTAGTGCCGTTCAAGCCGACAAACTTCAGGCCCTGCTGCAAACCATGGAACAGAAGAAGAGCATAATGGAGGAGCTGCTCCACCTCAGCAGCCAGATGTCAGTGCACTTGAGCTACGCCGAAAGCTCAGGTGCTCTTCTTGCCCAGCTCGGAGATGTCCAGGAGCAATGGAGGCTTTTAGAAGCAAGTATCAAGAGGGCCCTGGAACACGCCGCAAACTCCACCTCTCAATCCTCCGTTCTTGTAAAAGAGGCCGAACAGCTCAAATCCAAGCTTGAAGATCTTCAGAGTTCCGACTTTGAAAACAACGACAGCAAGAGCGATTTAGAATCTGTTTGTCTGACCACAGATCTGAAACTGTATCACCAGCTTTATCTACACCTACAGTCCCAGTCAGAAGCTCTCGTACATTTCTCTCTGGGTCAGAAGGAGAAGGACAAGGTCCAAAACCATCTTCAGGAGTTGGGGTCACTGCTTGATGTCACCAAGAAAAAGCTCCACGACTCCACGTGCGGCTGTGGAGACGTTTCTTCCGCCAAGATCAACAAACAGTTGAAAGACTTGATCGTGTGGGCCAAGCAGGCAGAAAACCACATCTCCACGGGGAAAAAATTAGCCCTTTTCCCCGAGGAGGCTCGTGTTCAAATCGCTGACATGAAGAAATTTCAGACCGGCATATTGTCCCGACGGTCCAAGATGCGGGTGCAAGTTGAGGGTATGACGGGAGTAGCCTCTGATATGGAAAAGGAGGAAAGTGACCAAGTGCTGAAGACAATAGAAGACCTCTATGAAGCCATTGCTGACAGCTTGGATCACGTCCTCGACACCATGAAGAAGCACTTGCAGAAGAGGGAGAAGCTCTTGTCCCAGCTTGCTAGCATGGATGCCTGGCTAGCGGAATCGCACGCTACGAGAGACGCCTGTGCCCACGTGGAAAATGTTTCCAAAGCTGACGTCCAAAAGCTGGAGAGCGAGCTGAGGAGTCACAAATTGGCCGCTGCGGAGATCCGGAGCCGGCTGAAACTGGCGGAGGCCATGGCAGAAGGCTGCAAGGATATCACAGTGGGCTTGAGTCCGGGGGAGAGCCGCTACCTTGTCAACAGACTGTCGGGCCTTTGGACAGAGCTGGACGGACTGCTAGCTCACGAGAACGCGACCAGCTGGGAATTAGAGGAGCTGATTCATGAGCGAACCTCTTCGGATGAGGAACTGTCAATCATCCAGACTAGCCTGGAGAAGATTTCCATCGATTTGGAGCAGCAGAGGTTCCCTTTGACTCAGGAGACCCTTTCAATGGTTGCACATTTGACGCACGTGCTGGTGGAGAATCGGTGTCAAGCGCAAGAGCTTCAGCACTGCAATGAGGCCAAGCGAAGTGCCCTGCTGCACACCATTGGAGAACTGCAGGACAAGTGCAAAGCTCTGAGTCGCAGCGCCTTCGAGCAAGACAAATATCTGCACCTGAGGAGACAGATGGAGGAATCGAGGGACATTGCCAAAGAGCAAATCCGGCGGGCCAGAGAGAAATTGGTCAGTGTCGGGGAGAGGTTCAGACTATGCCAAACGCTCCTTGTTGAACTTCCTTTGGTGAAGACACAGTGTCAGGAAGCAGGGGACCAACTGGAGGCCCTAGCTCAGGAGCTGTATCCATCTCAGCTTCATGCAGAGAGGCAGAGGATCCGTCACACCGTGGAAACGTTGGTCTCCATGGAAAATTCTGTCACAGACGACATCATAAATATGGAGGCCAAACTTCTGCTAGGTCTGCGCTTTTCCTCGGAGCTTCCCGCGCTAATGGAGCTTTTCCGAAGAACCAGAGCGGAGCTGGAGGGAGCCGAGCCGGTCGATCCAGATGAGAAAGCGATAGATGGTGCGTTGCGAAGATACTGGGTCATTTGGAGAAATATGAAGTCTGGCATGAGGGTAGTGGAAGCTCTGGGACGGAAACAAAAAGTTAACCTGAAGGACTACGAGGAGCTTCACTCTCTTAGAGATGCGGCCATGCAAGAATGTCATTTAGGAATGGTAAGCTTAAATATTACTCCCACATATTTCTGAGGGTTTCATACTTTTCTTTGCTCTAAACTCCCCTTTGACAATTTGTTCAACAGGAGAGTTTATCCCAGGCTCGAGAATCCTTAAAGGATTACCAGTGGGCTGCTCAAGGAGCAATAGCATATCTTCATAATGCCGAGGCCACCTTCTTGTCAGCTCTCGGAGGGTTCTTGGACTGTACCGAGGAACAAAGACAGACCCAGCAGGCTCTAGAAGCTCTAGAAGAGGGATTTCAGGCTCATATCTCCCACCTTGTGGAACTGCTCCCACAGCAGCCCTGCCTCTCCCACCGAAAAGTCGAGGAGCTCCACATCAGCATTCTCAGCCAGTTGTTGGTGGGAAGAGCCGTCCTGGAGGCCCAGGCCCAGCTCCGACTGGAGTCCCTGCAGAGGTACTGTTCTTGTGTCTCAGAACCAATTCTGCACACCTTTTGTCTTTTCCCTAAAGAGTAAAATCACCCAAGAAACACATTTCTTACAGGTGTGCAGTAAGACAACAGAGCCACAGGAGCTGTCATGAAGACGTACGGCAGCGTCTTTCTGGGTTTGAAGCCAGACTTTCGGAATGTGCTGCCGTACAAGTGACGTCATACGACAAATGTGTTGCCCAACAAAAGAGAGCTCGGGTAAGTTCTGTGAAGAACTGTCAAGCATTTTCTAATACCCACTGGATCACCTTGGTGATATAGGAATGTATTTGAACCGTTTACAGCAATCCCAATTCTATACTTTCATTTCTTCTCGAAAGCTTCTGATGGACGATCTCTGCAGCCTCGCTGGGAAGATTGAGGATCTGAGGGCTGCGTGTCCGATGCAGGGCTGCGGGGTGGGGAAAGACGGTGAGCTGGGCGCCCTCTGGCGGCGCTGGGTAGCATTGCGACGTGGTGTGGGCCTCCTGATGGCACACGTAGAACAGAGGCAAGAGGAATGGAAGGACATCACCACAAGTGTGAGTTCACCAGCCGAGCATCTTTCTGTGCGACTTAAGGCAAACAAAAATATGTAAAGATAATATTTAAGTTTTAATTCTATTCCTTTTAGATGCAGCAGTGTTGCAGTTTTTTGGCCAGTCTTCAGGCCGAGGTGCCCGACTCCTCCACCGTGAGCTTCGCCCAGGAGATACCTCAGGAGCTTCTCGCCCAGGCCGAGATACACCAGGCTGGTCTGGAGCAGGAGCAGCAGGACTTGGCCTCCCTGGAGCACCGACTGGAACACGCCCTGAGCTTGTCTAATTCCCTGGATCCCGTCAGTCCAGGGCCTGTCGGCAAAACGCTGGTGAAGATCCAAGAGAACGTCAGGAGGTAGGATTTTTTTTTTTTTTGTTTGTGTGTGTGTGTGTGTGGAGGGTGATAACTTATTTATATCAGAGATGCTGAGAGGGATACTGTTCCCCCACAGCTTAAAGGAGAGAAACCTGATGATCGTGGCTGCAGCCCAAGCAGAGGAGAAGGAGAGAGAGCAAGTCCTCGAGGAGATAGAAGAGGTGGAGAAACACGTGTTCGCCATTGTTCCCAAGCTGGAAGCCTGTTGGAATCCAAGCCAAGGACAGGTCAGGCTCATTTTGAATGCTTCACTCATGACAAAACACGAATACTTTAATGTTATGGTCTACTGTCATCCTTGTCCTTCAAAGATGGAGCATATTCAATTTAATAACCCTCCTTCTGATATTCCGTCTTTCCCATTTTTTGTCTTTTGTCTTTTCAACACTGACAGGAACTCCGAAAGGCTTTGTCCTCGCAGAAGGCCAAGCTCGAGTGTATCGTGGACGGCGTGCAGAGCCGGTATGCGGAGATTCCTGCTGATATCGGCAAACGGTTGCAAGAAGTTCAACAGAGGGTGGAGGAGGTAACAAGATTTTTTGGCGCTCAAATCAATCAATCAAAACAAAAAAAAATATCGAATTTTTGTTTGATCGTGTGTGCTCGTGCTCTGCAGCTCGTGAAGGGCAGCGACCCAGTTCGGAAGCTGGCCGGTCGAGTGGTGGAGCTGGGTTCTGGCCTCCAGAAAGTGACGGCGTTACTGGAACAGAAAAGTCCGACAGTCGGAGAAGCTCAAAATGTGCTCAAGGTCTGTAGAGTATAAATGCTGCTATTATGTATACGGAGTTAAACGTTTTGAGTGTGACTGATTCCTCTTCACATCATTCAAATAATTTGCACATGATATCATTTTGTAATGATATATAATACTATTAATCTTTCTAATGGAACAGACTTAAGAAGTTAATAAAATATTTGAAAAATGTACATTTTGATTTCAATGTCACTGGGTTTCAAGTCTGATGTTAATATTTAGTTTCAGCAGAAACATACAAACACAACTATAAGATTACAGACACAAAACCACATCTAATCGTTGCTGATTTGGTGACTTTGTCGTCGACGTTTCGTTGTCTCAAAGCCCGACATCAAACTGTCCCTCCTCTGTTCTCCAGCGTGTTTGGGACGAGCTGGACACGTGGCACAGCCGCCTGATGCTGCTGGAGAGCGAGATGCAGGATCTGGCCGAGGAGCAGCCGGATCAGGCCCACGCCCTCATGGACCACATCGCACAGCCACTGCAGCTCCACCAAAACGCGTCGCAGATGGCCGAGTACCGCACCGCCTTCCTCAGCAAGGTCAGACGCGCTGCGTCGTACGATATTTACACCGTGTTGTACCTTATTGAATGCAGCAAAAGCATCAATGTCACATATCACACCATCAACAGAAACCATGGTTTAACTACCACTCTGCGACCTCATGTTTTTTCCTCTCCTCCTCTGCAGATCCCCGCCTGTCTGCGGCAGTTTGAAGACATCTCGTACAGCGCCACCTGCTGGCTGGACGAGGCCCAGTCATGGCTCAGCGCTGCCTGCTCATTCACAACGGCCAGAAGCCTCCAGAATCACGCAAACTCCCTGCAGGTCAGTGACGCTGAGTAAAAAGCGAACTTCTGAAGCTTTTGCAGACCTGTGATATGGAATATCACAAACTTTTATATGTTGTGTATGGTTTTTTCCCCCCTCTATATTGTCATATTTTGCATTGTATCTTCCAATATGTGTTTATATTCATTTATTTTTTGAGGATTTTGCTTATTTTTGAATAGTCTGATACGTTTTCTTTATTCTTTCAATGATTCGTTTTGGGTTAATTGTACAATATTTATGTATATTACTTCATTATTATATCTTGTCACTATTTCCTACTGCACGCCAGATCCCATTAGTCACCTTAAGAGACATTATTCAATACTGATCAAAGTATCCACAATAATTTTCGTACATGCCCTGTTTCAACGACGTGTGTGATTCCAAATCCCGAACCGCAGCTCGTCCTGGACGACTCTGCGCGGATCAGGGACATGCTGCAGGACTTCAGGCCGGTGCTGGCGGAGATCTCCGCTGTGTGTGACGTCGGCACGCAGGAGAAGACGCTGGACCACAACGACCAACGAGTCCACCAAATGCAACGCAACCTCCTGGAGCCGCTGGAGCAGCTCCTGCAGGCTGCTGTGGTAAGCGTTATGAAATTGTTGACGTTTGAGGTTTTTAGTGACCCCCAAATGGCGGTGGGAGGATTTTTAAATATAGGGCTGATAAAGTAGACATGCACAGTACATCAGACAAAGTGAGAGGAAGCATTAGCAGAAACATGATGTGCAGCTGAAGTCCTCTGCCAGAACTGAATCAGGTCCCAGATAGAAAGTCAATTATATTTTTACAAGGCAGAAAATAAGAAGAAATGGGCACTTGGTTAATTCTCCTTGCTGGCAATCTCCTTTTTCAGGCGGTGGAGGCGATGGAAGCCGAGGTGAAGACTATGGAGAAGAATGTTCCGAAGATCAGGACGATTTTATCCTCCATGGACGACACCAACATAACTCTGGCGGAGCATCTTCACAACCGAGAGGTAAAGCAGTGCAGTCCTACATCTCGTTTCATTTTCATGCAAATACCAGCAAGGTATAGCGCTATACTTGTAAAAAATATTTATCTCTTTAGATTCAGAGGGAAGGAATACAAAGACCCGGGTAAATTTAAGTCGGATACTTGGGAAACTAAATTTTAGACTTCATTGTTGCGACAGATTTATGAAAAACAAGGTTTTCTTTGGTAGATGTCACATAACTACTTCCTCTACATTTGCTGAATTCTTCTGAATTTCCCAAAATGAAATGTCAACGTGACCACCGAAAAATAAACGACTCAACCATTCTTAATTCAAGTTGTGATTTACCGCAGTGGGAGAGAACATTCTTCTCGTGAGAAGACAATAGACGCATCCTTTTTTTTTCTTTTTTTTTAACAGAGTGTTAATTAAAGTGTTTTTGTGTTATCTGAATTTTTGTCACTGTCAGTTTACAGCCCATCAGAAGTTTTATTTTAAGCACGTGTTGATCTTTTTTTGGGGGGGGGGGGGGGCTTCCACCTACAGGTGATCCTGGCCAATGTGCAGTCGATCCGAACGACACTGGAGGAGATGGAGAAGTGCAAAGGAGAGCTCCCCCTCCCGCAGGGAGCAGAGGAGAGCCTGCTGGTCTTCTCCCGGGCCAGGCTGCTCCTGCAGCCGCTGGAGGAGCTGGGAAAACTCACCCAGTATCAAGCCTCGCTGCTGGAGGTACAGTCCGAATGTCACCGCACGTGGCAAAAACAAAAAGTAATGATAATTGGGTTTGGGCAGAAGGTTTTCAGTGAATTCTTAGGATTGGAGTTATTTTGCTGGCACAACATCTCATTTTTGGACATCCACATATCTTTATTTTATCCTTTTCTTCTAAAAAGCTCCCACGGTTGTTCTGCATCTTTGTTCCTGGGTCTTCTTAACCCTCAGCTTTGTTCCTCACTGCAAAGACAAACACAAAGAGCAACAATGACACCACAACACAACCGTGCATGTTGTTTTTCAGCAGCTTTTGTCACGTTCCTTTTTTTCTATTGTTCTCGTTGTCCTCTGACTGACGTAGAACAAGATTGCGATGGAAGAAGAAACCAGGAAGAATCTTGGCATCACCTCAGTCTCCAATTTTGCTGAAGAGATACAGCAGCAAGTCCAGGTGATAATAATAATGATCACAATCATAAATCGGTAGATTTAATCATCAAACACGAACTAAAACAAAAATGCTAGTGTTTTTTTTTAACTTGGCGTCAGCTTTGAGGTGAACTAACCAAGTCCCTGGATTGCCACTGGGTATTAAACGGTGAAAATTACCTTTAATATCAAATCAAACTGAATCACTAAGGAAGTCAGCCTCTGTGACTCTCATTCAGTCTCCAAAAAAACATCACCAAAAAAGTGCAGTTTGTTCTGTACCGGGCTGTGAGGCAAAGTAATCTTTTGTTATTTTCGGTGGGTTATTAGGATTTTTATCATTTTTGTACTCATACATATCCAAAGACTGTCAAACCGCCAGTTCCGATTTAGTTCCGATATTAAAAGATGAATACTTTTTAAATGGGATTTACATTATTAAACTGCACACAACACGCAGAAATGTCAAATAATAATCTTCCCCCCAAAATGAACCAACCATATTTTAGAAACTAAATGTTGAAATGTTGAATTAAAATGTATTTTCTCCATTAGACTCCATTACTCACCGGGAACGTTCAAGTGTTAATGTCTTGTTGCAGAGATTCATTTTAAGCAGTGAAATTACTTGTTGGAAAGTCCTTAAAATCACATTCATCATGTTCCACATACTGTGAAGAGCTGAGGGTTGGTAAATATAGCAAAATGAGATGATGAGTCATGGTGGTATGCATACAGAAAAACACTACTCTACTGATATTACTATATATATATATATATATATATATATATATATATTACTTCACTTTAGGAGCAAGTAAGTCAATTTATTGTTTGAAATCAGTTTTTTGATCGTATTATCGCCCTTATCACCGAAAGCAGGAGCCTTGTGAAGTGTCTAATTCAGAGGAAGAGGAGGATGAGGAGGGCGAGAGTTGTCACTCGTCGTCCTCTGACACACTAACATGCAGTATTCCAGAGGTAAATCTAAAAAGACTAATGGTGAGGGAACGCATGTTTCGGGGTTTCCTCTTTCTTTGGCTTTCGTTCCAGAATCTCACATTGAACTGCTCTCGGTAAAACATGACTAAATAAAAAATCACTGAACTTAAAGAATTAGAATCTTCACCAATACTCTAAATACAATTTGAAAGATGCTTTTGGAATGAAACTCAAATTTCTTCTTCCCAGTTTCTTAACCCTTATATATTTTTTTTGTTTTACTTAATATATTTCAACTTATAAATATTGCATTGATTTATCTTGTAGTGTGGAAGCCTGGAGCAGATTTTTGCATGTTGATATCAAGCTGTTCTGTTCACTGGTCAATCAACTCTCAGGCACTGTCACACGCAGCTGCTTGAAATGTGTTTCTCCTCAGGAACCTTTCCTTTTGTGTGTGTGTGTGTGGATTTCTTATGCATTTATGTATTATACAACACATATATTAGGACCCAGAGGAGATGCTCGTCACTTCAGATGTGGCAAGTGAGGATGTTACTGACGTGAAGCCGCTTAAGGTAAATATATATTTTTTAATTTTGGCAAGGGTATTTGTTTAGTGAACACTTTGAACATTTATTTCCCAAACTTATTTGCTTTTCTCGTATTACTTTTGATGCTTTTAAAAATGTATTTCATTTGGTGACACTCAAATCAATCAAGACAGTCGATAACTTTAAGTTACAAACTTCATTCATTTGTGTGTTACCAATTTAAGTAATTTCTTTTAAGTTGCTCAGCAACATTTCTTTTTTCTCAGTGTATCCGTGATGCTTGAGAACACATATACATACATATACACCAACTAATCATAGTCATTTTCAATTGTCTTTCAGGAACTGCAGAGTTCGGCTCATCAGTTTTCTCCTGAAGCGGAGACGAGTTCAAAATGTGCTGAATCTGCACTTTTCTCTGCGGAGCCTGGGTCTGATTCCAACCACTTTGCATCTGAAAGTGACGAGACCGGATTAAGAGCGATGGACTCTGAAGCGGATGTCGGCGACTCGTCCCGTCCCGAGACTCTGACGGCTGAGCGGCCAATCACCGCGGTCACTCCAGCAGCCGGAGACAGATGTGCCACTGCCGATACGACGGACCGACATGAATCAGCAAAACATGAAACGTTTGACGCCCTCGACCCTCGAACAAAGTCCCCTCAGGCCGCGGCTGCAGTTGAAGAAACAAGACTGGTCCCTGCAAGACCTGTAGCTCCGTTCACGTCCACTAGAGAATCACTCGAGTCCATACGGGAGGACGAGGACGATCCGGCTTCGTCCACAGCTCCTCATCGAGATGTGGTAAATGAAATGTCATGTTGAGTGTCAAACAAGATCTGGACTACATCTAATATGATCTTTCTGAAGATCCCCCCCTGTTTCCCCTTCAATGTCCAGGACACTCTTTCGAAGGAGCATTGTGAAGCCGGGAGCGGTCATGATGGTTGGGACCAATCCCAACAAGCCCAGGAGTCGTCCAAGGTGCCGTCCAGGTAACAGACGCGAGATCGGTCATAGGAATTGATGAGAAAGTGGTTTTAAACGCGCCTCACGCTCAAAGCATTCCACGGGGTTCGGGCTCATGTCGCGTGTGTTCCCCTCTGCTCCCGGTAGCTCGTCAGGACACGAGGGAGATGAGAAGGAGCAGCAAAGGTGGAGTCGACTTTATGCCCGGATCTCCGAAAAGCTGACCGCTTTGAAAAGAGTGGAGGAGCTGCATCGAACCTCGACTCGCTCGGAAGACGGAGGAGTCATGGAGAAGGTTTGGAAAATGAAGAGAAATGATAATGATGTTTGTCCTTTGACGAGGTTCAAGACAGAATGATTCCAATTTTTGCAAACGATGCGGATGAGGGGTGAGATGGGTTGACAGTAGATGCAAGCAGTTATCCGTCTGTTACCAGGGCAACGGTGTCATCCTATCAGAGCTATAAAGATGTTAGTTCAATAGCAAAAACCTTTGAAAACATTTGTAATAATGGTGTATTTGCTTTCACTAAAATGTCATCTAATGTTCTATTTGTTTTTGAGGTGCGTGTGTGCATGTACGTTTAATTCTAAAGTTTCTAATTTGAAAAAAGGCTGCAAGAAAAAAATGTCTTTGCCTTGAGATGATAATGAATTAATGTAGTCGCAGTTTTAAAACTTGTCCAGTTATTCTGTTCGTGCCTCCTCCCTCAGTCCTCGCATCCCTTTCCTCTTTCCGTCCCCCACTGTGAAACGTAACTCTCACACAACTGTCTGGTTTTGTTCAGGCTCCAGAAAAGCAGCTGATATCAACCGGATCTGCTCCTGCTGTTCTCCAGAGGACACACGAGTCCATCACCCTGCTGAGACGAATAGTACGTGCAGTCACACGGGTTCAAGTTGAACAAGTTCTTTAAAACTTGAGTCTTGACTAAGGATAAAAAAAATGACGGGATTCAGAATTATTTGATCATATGAATGATTATTCAAAACCAGCTGTACGCATGTGGCAGTAGGCAGTGATGAACCAATGGTACACTGCTCCTCATTGAGCGATGCTGCCAGTGTGAGTGCAGCGAGATCCGAGACGTTCCCCCTCAAAGTCAAACCACGGGTGAAAAATCCAGCGTTGAGTGATGGAGCCGATCATTGTGTTTTATATTCCCCAGGTGAAGTCCGCGGACGGTTCTCATCCGGGTGGGGGGGAGGGGACGTACGAGGCTCTGCGCAGCGTCCTCCTCTGTCTGGACGCTTGGACCGATCGTCCTGACGGTGCGGGTGAAGACGAGCCGCAGCTGAGGCTGCTGCAGGAGGAGGTGACGGAGCAGAGTGCTGCACAAACACACACACACACACACACACACACATGTATATATGAAAGAACTCTATCTGCAGTATTAAAGAATGTTGATGGTTTCTGTCTAAACTCCTGTTTAGTGTGTATCAACGGAGCTGACGACTGTGGCTGAGCTGTTGAATAAAGTGCAGTCAGAGAGCGAGGAGGAAGCGGACGCGCGCCACTGTCTGGCCTGCCTGCGGGATTGTCTCTGTACGGTCCAGCTGCTCTTCACCTCGTCCCACGATCGGCTCGCTGAACGTCTGGGCCTCAGAAACCAACATCAGGTTTGAAAACTTGTGCTTGGATGTGTTGTCGGCTCTCGCAGCCTCGCTGTAGAAATCTATCGACAGTAATTCTAAAAATGGCAATATATAATGACTTGGATCCTGTTCATTTCTTCTCTGTCAAATAAACATTATCTGGACCTGTTGTTGAAAGCAACAAAGTAAACGAGTAAACTAAGTTTGAAGTACTTTGTACTAGTTGTAGTTTTTTTTACTCGATTCAACCACTCAATGATTTAAAACATACAATCCTTCACTAAAATATAGATTATAGATATCTAACAGCATATTAGGGGGAACAATTTGTTGTTACTGCACCAATAATAATAATAATAATAATAATAATAATGCAAGAATAATTGATCTTTTCAAACTGACAACAACCTCCTGCTTCACATTGAAAACTATTACATTTTAGTTGTAATCCTTTAACCTTAGCAAGATTCAAAATGGAGTACATTTAAATTGTCATTTTTACCACTTATGACATATACACATATTCTATTTTTTCTCACATAGTTCCACAACCAGCTGTGCATTTTGGACGAGTTTGACCTGGGACAGCGTGAGACCTTCCCGAGTCTAAAGGACGCACCTAGTTGGGAGGTAACAACTGCGACGCAGATTTGTATACATGTTTATTTGTGTGTGTGTGTAGAGATATAAAACCTTTGGCACGTGTTAAAAAGAGTCCAAATGGTCTAAATAGAATTATTTTCTCACAAAAGTCACATTTTTAATGACACGTTGGCCAACACAAGTAACTTCCTGCCTCGATGCTGTTGCCATAATTAATGATCAAATCTATCTCTTACTAAATATTACACAATAAAATGCATCTCTGTCTAAACCCTCGGCAAAAAAACCCCCCAACAATTTACTCTAGTGCTAATCACAGTCTGATACCAATACACACATCCATTCAACTCCATTGCGGATGGACCGGGGAAGACGACACAGGGTCTGTGTTTCCAAACGTAATGGTATTCTCCTTAAACCCATGTGCTCCCCTCTGTGTCTCCCAGCGGCGTGTCCTGGGCAGACATCTGAGGGAGAGTCCGGGGGAGAAAGCCAAGCTCCAGCGAGCATCCCGGGCCTCGCTTCAGGGGATAACTCACCTCCTGGAACTGGGCGAGGGATGCATAAAAGAGAGGCAGATGAGCCAGGTTCACAGCCGCGGCCAACTTCAAGCCGCCCTCTGCAGACACAAGGTATCTCGCTGTGCTTTCTGCAAGTTCTCCGGCAGGCAGGCAGGCAGGCAAAGTCGGGCACTTTCCCAAAAGTGTGCAGAAGCCTCTTGATGGTTTTCAAAGAGGCGGCCCTTTTGCTGAAACAACCTCAAACAACATAGTAATCAAATTTAACACTTTGGACCGCCATCGCATCCTCTGCCTCATTTCTCCTTTCCAGTGTTGTCGCTATATTCACCACTTTGCATACTATTGCACCTCACTCCTGTCGTAACTCTGGTCCCCCGGGGGTTCAGAAGCTCCTGCAGGTCCTCGGGTCTCAGTTGGCCTTTGTGCAGCATCTATTCCGACGCGAGGAGCCAGCAATGCCCGAGAGTCAGGAGGATGAGAGGTCGCGGCTGGAAGTCAGGGCCAAAGCTCTGCAGCAGCAGGCTCTGGGACGGGAAGCCGCCTCTCAGAGGAGGCTGCAGGTTCGTGGAGCACATTTGCTGAAGGCCATAAAGATTTCATTTGTACACAGACAAATGAGAAGTTTCTTGCGGGATACTTGGATTTTTTTTTTTCTTCTTCTTCTTCTTCTTCTTCTTCTGACGTGTGTGTTTCTGTTCCGTTGCTGCTGTAGGAGTGGACCCTCTGGGAGGATCGCTGCAGTCGGCTGGGCCGAGTGCTGGACGAGTCTGAAGCGCTCATCAGCAGCGGGGAAGCGCAGGGAGACGCCGATGAGGAGGAGGAGGTTGTTGTGCAGCGCAGACTGGAGGCCTGTCAGGTATTAAAACCTGCTCACACCTGCTCTGCTCACTTTCGCCTCCTTCCATCTTCTGAGCTTTCTGAAGCAGTTTTTTTTTTTAACTCTCAGGCTTCCACTTTGTTTGTTCACCAACCTGCTCTAACCTCTACTCTTCAATCTGCTCATCCTGCTCACAATTCTGTTGCTCATTTCCTACATGTCCTTTCACTCCTCAGGGACCACTACTGTACATATACATTTTATACTGTATATGTTGACTTTTGGAACACTGTGTTCTGCCTCAGCTGGGATGAGCTTATTTGGAACATTTGCCCAAAAGAAAAAAGCCCTTGCTTTTTTTTAATGTGAAAATCTAACAAATTTAAAGTTTACTGTTAATGCTTGATGGATGGATGGATGGATGGATAGATAGATAGATGTACCCTTCTAAAAAATATAAGAAATAGAAAATGTAAAAATAAACAATTGCAAAAATATAAAAGAATAAGAAATATAAATATAGAGAATGTACATGAAATAGTGCAGTATGTGCAATCAGTTACCAGTAATGTTTATTTATAAGAACATGGTAACATGAAGGTGCGAAGGTGATCTACTGCACCTAGTGCAGTAGCACTAGAAGAATCTGTGTCATCACTTTAGGCTGCATTGACAAATATGGCATTGGATAAAACAATACAAAGTGTGGGACTGTGTTGTTGATGAATATATCTGTTGAGGTGTACACCAAGTGTACTCCTCGTACCCGTCGCACTGATTCCCCCTCGTCACTGCAGCGAACGCTGGTGCAGCTGGACGAGAGCCGAGCCGCCCTGGGACTGCTCCTGGATCAGCGCGAGCTGCTGCAGACGGAGCCGGCGTTCGCCGCCGCCGTCGGCCAGACAGGAGGTGCTCTGGAGCTGCGATGGAGGAGTGCCTCCAGGCGGACGGAGCAGGAGATTCAGCGCTGCGGAGACATCCAGGTCGCCCGGGCCAGGTGGGAACGGCTCAAAAATACCAACGTGTAACTTGAAAAAAGAGAAGATGATTGAGCTCTAGAAGTCTTTATTATCTGTCAGTGGAAGCCAGGCAGGTTTTTAATTGTTGCCTGAACAGTTTGACAAATGTTATCGTCTGGAACAACCACGTCAGCAAAAAAAAAAAAAGAATACTTTGTCGTCTCAAAGTGTTTTCTTCTTCACTCCGAGGCCAAACCTTTTAAAGGCTAGTAAAAAAGAAAAGAAATGGGATATCCAGGACTGGATGTTATTTCACAACGTCTCAGGTCCCTTCAACGTGTCTTATTCAGACCTGTTGAGTCTATTAGTATGAATGTTAACATCCACTGTAGCTACGTCTGTATGGCCATAGTATTACCATGTGGCCTCGCGTCATTTGGGAAGAGTGCTCCGGTTGTCAGTGGGGATTTTTCTCCCCAATTCCATGAGGATCTAATTTCTATAAATAATGTTTTGCCGAAAACTGGGGTCATGCAAAATTAATATGTGCTTGATGTGTATGGTCTTATCTGGCTACAGAAATAGTCCACAGGATTTAAAGTTTTTTCAACAATATGTATTTCACACATGTTCATACCTGCTGTGCAACCATGATGTCATGTTCAATTGACAATACATGCCGCTCATCTGTAATTAGTCTATGAGTATTGGCCACAAACCCCAGTGGTGACTTCACTCTGTCAGTCATTATCTGCCCCACTGGATGAGCTACGTCTTTCCTCGCCCTCCCCACAGATTCCAGACGAACTCTGCCTCGGTCAGTAATTGGCTGGTCGGTGCCAACAAACGCTTGGAGTCTTGGTCGGACCCGAACCGGGAGTGTGACCGCAGCAGTATCATCGAGCTGCTGGTGAGGCTTCTCATTATCTTCCCACTGACACAGAAAGTTTGTCGACAGGAAACTGAGATAAAGACTTCATTCAGCTGTTCATAACCACGTCCATTGGACTTGACTTGAACCGCGTCTTGACAGTTAGTTGACCCCTTCAACCATGACCTCTGTCCCACGAAGGACTTCTCCATGGAGACGGAGGCCATGTCGGCGCAGCGGGCATCCGTCTCCAGTGACGCCACTCGGCTGCTCCACCTGTGGGAAGCTGACCGTCCCGAGCTGAGAGCCCAGATCGCTGAGCTGGAGGTCAACTGGAGCCGGCACACCTCCGATCTGTCCAAGACACAAGAGCAGCTACACCAGGTGCCTTTTTTTTTTTTTGTCATTCATTACGCTTCTAAACTGCTTCTGCAACTGCTCATCTGGTCGACTTCAAACTTGACGGGGCGCTCCTCAAGCCTGAACCTAAGCCAATCAGCGGCAGGGAAGGGGGCGGGATTTAGCCCAACTCGGCTGGGAAAAAAATCAAGTGTGGGAATTTTTACTTCACACTCACATGTTTGTTATTACTCACTAAGATCAAAGCCGGATAAAAACATTGCAGAGATTTCAAATTTTGTCCAAGAAAAAACAAAAAAAAAAGTATTATTAGAATTATTATATTATTATAATATTATCCAGAATTATAACCTTTTGTTTTCACAACCTAAACTCCTTCATTTAAGTCATAGTTTAAAGTATTTGACTAAGATTAATGAACGGGGGGAAAATATGTAACGATTGTAACAAATGATAAGGAAGAAACGTATTTGGTTTTTGACATTAACAGCTCATAATCACATTAACATAACAAAGTACAAGCAGTCTGTTCTCAAAGTAACTTGTCATTCGTTAATGATTTGTTCCTTTTCCTGAATAAAACGATACACCAGTCATGATTATCTCAGGCCTGCATCACATACAGTACTGTTTCTCCAAAATTTCAACCACATGCCCCATAAACTCCTGAACTTCCAGTTCTCCGATGAATTAAAGTGCGACCGGTCCAAAATTCCACGGCGGTGCTGTTGGTTTTCAAAAGATAATTAGATCATTGAGAAATCCCTTCTGCTGAAGGGGAGTGCACACTAGTTGAAATTAGTTTCGGGGGGTTGATTGAGGATAGGGAGGATTTTCAAAGCAGCAGAAGGACACTTCATTTATTTTTTTTCCTTCACCATTCATCACCAGCGAATGGAACCAGATACGAGGTAGTTCGGCCAGGTTCGACCGAAGGTTCATTTTGATGTCTCAGAAATGTTGGCAATCACCTTTAGGAGACGATCCAAAGATCTTATCTTACTGAAGAAAGAATATTTTTTTTAGGATAGTGAGGAAATGTGCAAAGTTAACCCCCTTCCTTCATTTCTCTGTTGTCTGTCAGCGGCTGCTGGCTGGTTGGCCCCCGGCGGAGCTGCTCTCTGACCTGGAGACGTGGCTGAAGAAGCAGGAGGCTTCGCTGGGCCGGGAGGAGGAGACGTTTCTCGAGGCCGAAGATGCGGCTCAGATCGCTGAAGTCCTGCAGCACTATCGGGTACTTGAACCTCCACTGTCCAGATGCCTCAATTTCAGGAATTCGAATTTCAATTTTCACTTGGGAGGATCTCCTCTGTCCCAGCATCGACTCCCCCATTCTCTTTTGTTTGGTTGAGTCCTGAAATGACTCACGCTACAGTAACATTTTGTGTGCAAACATATAATATATTCTGTACAATTACAGATAATTTATCTGTAATTGTCCAGAATATATTATATATACACCTTGGTTTTAATGAAAAGCATCTTAAAGTTGCTGCTCCCTTCTTCATTATGAATACATTGTAGAGTTTAGACGGTGTCTATGTGAAGATAATTATCTGGGCAATGATGACAATTTTTTTTTTAATTGAGGAAAAACATATGGGATTATGGGAAATGAGCCATTAACAAAGGACACGTATGTGGTCAGACACCTGAGATGAAATTATGTATCAAAAAGAAATTCATTAGTGCATCAGACAAACAAAAATCATATCTACTTTCGACTCTATTTTCTTTATTCCCTCTATGCAGTGTTTTTTCTATAGATCTCCTTCACTGCTGTAACACTTGACTGATAAAGGATTATTTTTCAAAAATGTTCAATCAAAGTAGCCTATTTTTCTCTCGTCATTTAGAAAGCTCCCTTTCATACCAACGACTTCTTCACATTTCACACCTCCCTTTTCAGGAGTTGAAGGCCGGCATCGTCAGTGGGCAGCTCCTCGTGGATTTCCTGTGCCAGTCCCGGCCCCAGGCGGCGGGAGCAGACGTCCTCGCGCTCCAGTCCGAACGTACGATGTTTGCGGAGACGCTCGGCGACCTGAGGCTCCGGTGGCTGCACCTCCAGGGAGAGCTGGAGAGCCAGGTTACTATCTCAGCCAGTGATATCCAATTCAACACAAACTACCTGTGGAATCTAAAATGTATTACTACGAGCCAACTGTAACTTTGTGTATTTCCTGCCTTAATGTTTTCATTAAAGCTTGGTTCTAGGTAGAGCTTGCAAATGAGCTCTATATCCCCATGAGCACATGACATTGTGTTGTTTAACATGAACGAGCCACTGTTTGGCTTCGCGCCGTCCCCCCACCACAGATCCGCGGAGCCGAACAGACGCGTCGCACCTGTGCGGTCCGAGAGAGGCGGTTGCAGCATCTTCGCGGTTGGATAGCGCAGCAGAAAGAGCAGCTGAGTCGGTGGGAGCAGCCCGCCAGTCGAACCCGGGCTCGCGGGGCTCTGCGAGAGTGGGAGGTACAGTGACGGGAAGCGGGCGGACGCATTCTGTCTGCGCCTGTAACGTGTGCCGCTGCTGACCTCGGATGCGGCGCTGCTCTGTTCTCTGCTCTCTCTCTCTCTCGCAGGCTGTCGTGGGCAGAGGGGAGGAGGTCGCCGCGGCTCTGCAGCGGCTGAAAGCCGCACAAGTGCACGCCGGAAGCGAAGAGGAGCGTCCTTGCGATGTGGCCTTCTCGAGCCAGGCAGAGGGCGTCAGTCGGGCCTGTGAGGATCTGAGTCAGCAGGTGAACGGGAAACCTGTCGGTTCCATCATAAGCAGGGGGCAAATAGTTCCTCCGAAATAAGTCATAGGACATATCGTAGTTACATACTTCACCTGAAACACCTTCAGCTCCAAATTGTATTTACCATCCAGTCATCTTGGTGAACTGTATCACACAATCTGTTGTTCTTACTTGCACCTTCATTTCATAGTTTTATAGCTGTAATAATCAATATGAATATTTTCTCCCCCGGCCACGTGCAGATGGAGGCTCTGAGACCGGCTCTGCAACAGACTGTCGAGCAGTGGAGCCGTTTCCATGGAGACCTGCGGGAGGTTTCTCTGCAGGCCAGCGAGCTGCGCTGTGCTCTGCAGCATCAGCGAGCGCCTCTGTTCTCACTGGAGCAGGCAGAGGGATACGTGGACCTTCTCCGGGTGGGCAGAAGCGTTGGCCATGTACTTTACAGATACAATAAGGAAAAAAAAACAAATCACATCTTGTATTTTATCATAGAGATCATCGTTAATTCAAGAGACCTCTTCAACAACAGCAAATTGATCCTTGACAGCTTTTTCAAGCCATGAAAAAAGTTTTTCTTCTCTGAAACAGCTGTAACCATCTTAGTTTTTGATTCAGAAATGGTGTGGGGCGTACACGGATGTCAAGTTGTCTCATCTTTTCAGTCCTTAACTTCGCTTTTCGGGGCTTTTTGCACAGGAAATCCAGGGGAAGGCTGAAAAAGGAGAAGAGCTTTGGGCAGCGGTGGAAAAGTCGTTCCCGAGTCTCGTGAAGACTCTTCATTGTGGAGCAGCTCAGGCGATGGGTGAACAAGTGGAGGCAGAGCAGAAACGGTCAGTAGCGTAGCATGGCTAAAAAAAATATTTTGGAAATCCATGGTTTTTATATGACAGCAATGAAATATAGATGTTTTCATTGGCCCATACATAATGTGTATTATGCTTTACATAATTCATTACCACCCTTGTAAGCCATATCTTCTCCACACATGGTTTCAGCCAAACCAGACAACAGTAACCCTACTGTACGCAGACAAACATGATATGATGCATGATTCATTGTGGCCTTGTCAGGTGGAAGAACGCGACGCAGGAGCTTAAGGACGAGCGGGTGAAGGCCGGAGAGACCGTCTCCCTGTGGCAGGAGCACAGTCGTCTCTGTGAGAACTCCTCCCTTCACCTGCGACGTCTGTGGCTTCAGTGGGAGGAGCTGCTGAGCTCCTCGCGGTCACGTGACCGCGACACGCAGGCCTTGATTCAATCAGTGGAGGTGAGTTCATGGGCAGACGGCAAAATCTAAATCAAAGTGTTCAGTTCTTTAAATTGAATTGTGTTATACGCAAGATTAGATAGGATGTATAAATCATGTCGTCAACACCGACAGACACATGGAAGGATTCTTGTGTCCTGTCAGCAGTTGAATGGAAACTAGTTTTGGGCGCAGATGAAGTTCACCAAGAGACATTTTCTGCATGGCTCATCCTGTTCCGGGTCCAGATTCAGAGAGTCCATGCATTACATTCACAATTCAATTGAACGATTTTATGTTTCTCCTCCCTCCCCACCCGCCCCGTGTTCTGGGAAAGAGAACAGACTGCATGCAGTCACGGACAGAAATATCAGCAGCGGTCTAAGCCTTTGTCCGTACACCTGATCTGTTGCACTTATGCTCAGTCCAGATGCCGTGTATCCGGTGCTGTTCTGAACATTCATGCAAAGAAAAAAAACAAGCGTCAGCGGTCTCCATTCATGTTGTTTTTTTCTCTTCAAAAGTACACAGCAAGGTGTATTTTGGGATGGTTGCGTCAGATCCATTTGTTGAAAACAAAAAAGCAGCTACCATGTTAAGTTTGCTTTTCGAGGTTCATTGGAAACAGTCGGAAAGATGATGGGTCATCGGAAACACTTTGTAATTAAAAACAATTAATTACAAACCATCACTGGTGACAGTAAAAACAGTTTTCTCTATTGCGTTCCTTTGATTATTTGCATCTCATATTTTTTTTTCCTCTTGTCTTTTTAACGCCAGAAGTTGCAGGATGTTGCTGAGAACTTGCAAAGCGGCGTGAACGACGCGCTGGAGGCTTCCAAGCCTCTCATTGGACGGCTAGCGCCACTGGCCGCCAATTTAATCCAATCAGAGATCAGACTCCTGTCGCGTGACCTCCTGCTGCTGACCCGGGCAATGTCGGGGAAGAAGAAAAGTCTTCAGGCAAGGAAATGTGTCAAAACACCCCCTGCATCCTTTGCAACAATCATAACATCAGATATTGGTCGATATTGTCTGATCAAATCCATGTTGATTATGTTGTTTATCCTTCGCTCTGTGCGCAGGAGGATTTGGAGGACCAGAAACTATTTCACACTTGTTTGCAGAGTCTCGAGAAGCAGACACAGAACATAAAAGACAAACTGAAGGCCGGTTCAGAGGACCAAGACTCTGTGAAGGTTGGTACCAATCACCGCTCGTTCCCTGTGCATAAAAACCCTTGGATCGTACAAGACGGTATTAAATAAAAACAAATTTAAAAAATGTGGCAGGTTCTCTTGGAGCTCGGCGATCTGTTTCCACCGCTGGTTGACGTCAGGGAGATGAGCAGCTATTTGACCCTCGACAACCGGGACGCGGAGCGACTGCGCGCGCTCAGCAGCGAGTGGGTCGAGGGCGTGACCCGCACATCTGACATGAACAGGTAAGACAATGTAGATCTGACATGACTAAATGTGAATTCATAGAGGGTTGAAATGTGTGGTGCATTTTATTTGTTTTTCATTCGAAAGGGGTCAGGAAACCTTATTTGGGTTCGTGCGTGCGTGCGTGCGTGCGTGTGTGCGTCTGTGTGTGTGTGTGTGTGCGTGTGCGTGTGTGTTTCCAGAGAGCTGCAGGCTGAGCGTCAGTCTCACCAGACCTTTCAGGAGAAGTGTGACAACCTGACGCATTTAAAGGAGAAACTTGCTGAGGAATCGAGAAAAGCTGAAAGTCCGTCCAGCCTCCAAGAGATCCTGACTGTCCAACAGGTACAATACCCAGAAAACCAGACTCTGATTTGCATTAATACTTTTTGAGTTTTTAAAAATGTTCCCGGGGAATTAAGACTTTGTATAGGTTTTACATCCTGGCACCGTCAGAATTAGTTTATCCTATGGTTCTGTGAAGTCTTGTTATGGGAGAGCTGCGGTTCAAGACTGTAGCCCATCTATATACGTTATAATATGTTACTAGATGACGAGTACATGTAGACAAAGAAATATTTGGCGATTAAGGCTCCGGGAAGCAAAATTTATGGACCTTCTTTCCGCAGAGACTCCAGGCTGACATGATCACCGGACACCAGCTTCTGCAGGGTCTTCTCTGTGACGCAGTCACGTCCATGGAAAAAGAAACCGGAGAGAAAAGGTACGTAGAAGTTATAAACGAAGTCTTGCTGCCATCATTCCCCTGGTTCTTTTCCTTTGATTGTATGACGTCAAAACGACTGAAGGTCACAGATTCGAGAAGGCCCCAGATCAGAGCTCTGAATTTGAAAATTCCGACTTCCCTGGAAGAGCGGGGGGGTGGGGGGGGTTTCCAGAGAGGCTAATTTGGCGCCACGATCACCAAGTTGAAATAGTTTACGATCGCGCATCGAGAGCCTGAAAGGGCCGAGGGGCTTTTACAACAGGCATATTTTTTATCGTGTGTTGTGTCGTGGCACAGGAAGAAGTAAGAGAAAATAATTCCTGTTACTGCGCCCGGGGGAATGACTCGCCCAAGTCTCTACAGCGCTATAACAGAAACTAAATCAAAAACAAAAACCTTCAGGGGTGAAGGTTATTATTCATCATTCAAACTCTCGATGAAAAGTTTCATGTTACTTTGAAAAACGGCAGCTTTTTTTCTTCTTCTTCCTCCTCCTCCTTCTCTGTCCTCTCCCATTATATTTCTGGGCGCCAAGGGGTCAAGGTCTTGCGTTCCTCGTGTTAGATAAGACCTGCCCTTTTGACACTTATGGCAAACAATGTAGAACGACAACCATCTGAACATGACAAGTGTCTGCGCAGGACTTGTGATGCATCATGGTCAAGGTATCGCTCTCCGTTCGTAGGATTGGGACGTCAGGCCTCGGTACTTTTGTGTATTTTCAAATTTTGGACTGACAGAATAGTTTATACCTTAGGTATTTGTACAAAACAAGCAGCAATCCTTTTGGTAAAAGCTTTTAGGAATGTTCCGCTCTGTCTGGGCCCCATACTGGAGGGAAACTGTAGTTATCCCATCAGTGAATTACCTAATAAAGTCTAATAAAGTAATTAGATTTGAGTTTTTTTCCCGGTCGCGTTCCCTCTTTGCTTTCAATACTTGCACGTGTTGGATGCACACACACACACACACACACACACCATATTGGAGTGTGTGTGCAGGTGCTTCCTGCCCTGGAACAGCTAGATTTTCATTTTTCCTTGATGCTTCCTTAAATCATTCTTTGCCGTGTGTGTGGAAATCTCGGAGAGCTCTTAAATTTTATGGGGATCCGAGGGGAAAGTTCTCCCTGTTCCCCCTGCTGGGATTGCTACTTTAGACTTTACGACGGTCTTAAAAAACTGCTGCGTTTTTGTGTTGTTGTAGCAATTGCCTGTGAATAACCTTTGACGGACTGATTTTTATTTCTTTTTATTTTATGACTTCTACAAGTTTGTGTTCATGTTGTTGGGGGGGGGGGGGGGGGGGGGGTGTTTTTGCAAGGAAAATATATGATGCTTCGTTTTCAACTCATCTCCCACTTTATATTGAATTCATGACGTGTTTTTAGTTGCTGGATGGGTGCCGGCAAGTTTGACGAAGCTTTCCAAGCAACATCATTGTTTTTCCTCAACCCCTCGTGTGTTGCTTCTTCGTCCAGGTCTGAGCTCGTGGCACGAGTGTCCAGTGTGAGGGAGGGCTGGTTCAGCGCCGTCGCTCTGGCCGGTCGGTGCAGGTCGGTGGCAAAAGAGCAGCTCAGGCAGCGGAGGATCTACAACCACGGCCTGAAACTTCTGTGGAAGCTGCTGAGGGACGTCGGCCCTCTGCTGCCCCCTGCAGGCACCGCTCTTTGCACGCCGCAGCAGTTACGAAGCTGCGCGGATGATTACCAGGTTAGCAAAGATGACAGGGTTTATTTTCCATTGTTTCATTTGCAGAACTTTTCTGTAAATAATATTTAAAGCTAAGCAAACTAGGCCTTAGCACATACATGGACAAAACTACTGTAAATACACTCAGGGCCGCACAGTAGGTCTTTAAAAAATCTAAGTTCCGTCACTCATCTCTAACCTTAGAGTTTTTCGGCTTTTTCTTTTCTTTTTTTTCGTCTTTATGCTCAAGAATATTTCATCCGCAACTTTGCAATTTAGTGGAAATTGCTATTTCCAGTCCATTAAGTTGACTTGTCAACCCAGCCATATCTAAGATATTTGCATGGCTCTGGGTAAATGTGTACTGTGATCTCACCAACGGAAAATTCAAGCTTCGGTCTTGATATTTCTATTGTACTATATCTATATCCAATCAGCACCCTGCCGTGTGTGACAGAATTCCAATGCATGTAATGCTTGTCTGCAATTTTCCATCTGTCTCTGTGGAGTAAAAAAAAGTGTTTATGACAGATTTACTGTAATCTGGATTAGAATAGTTCAATTAGTGAATAAAAGTCAAACAAATGTGTCATTTCAACTTAGGCTAGTAGGTCAGTCTGCATCTCAAACCTGTGGTTTTGCTCATTTTCAAAGTAAAGACCACATTTCCTCCATATAACCCCATTTGAATGTCATTTGCACTGGAGGAGAAGCTCATTCCCTCGAATTTCTTCTACGACAAATTTAAAGACGAGCCACTCTCCTCCCTATCTGTCCCAAGTGTGTCCAAGGGGCTCTGGACCTGCACTCCGCCGTGTACCGCCAGACGCTGGAGGCGGGCCAGCGTTTGTGTGAGACCATGAGAGAGTCCGAGTGGCGGAGTCGACTGCAGTCGGAGCTCCGCGCCATCGGAGAGGCCTGGAAAGGAACCACCTCCCGGCTGGAGAGGAGAAGAGACCTGCATCATTCAGCTGTTCAGGTCAGAACCATATTTATTTTTGTATGTTTTTTAATATAACCTACATTTAGATCCCACCCCCACCCCTTTTTTTTGCAATACAACATTTTACAAAATGGTCAAACGATTTATTCTGTGTAATCAGACCAACAAAAAAAAAAAAAAAGTGAAGTATTAAGCTTCGCCTGACCTATATCCAGGACTTGATCCTGCCCCAATAAAAACACACTCTGGAGCTGGTATGTTGCCCTGGCACTGAGCTCCCGCCAAGAGGGATCAAAGAGCTGCTCAAATCTACCCATGATCCACATCCAGACTCAGCAGTTCGTCCCTGTCCGTCTCTTTCATCCCATCACTGCTACACTGAGATATTGTACAGTACGATAACGATTATGAAATCGAAGTGTGTGTGCGCCTGTGGCTTCTGTTGGCTCCAAGCTTTTGCGTCAGAAGGTCGTCTCTGCTTCGTGAGGCCGTGTTCCTTTACAGTAGAACAACTGAATGTTTTTTTTTTGTGTCCGGAGAGAGAGGTCAGGGAGAAGTTGTGTTAGTCCGCCGTGATCTAAACAGGACCTACGCGGGCGAAGGACAATCCCTCTGAGCAACATGTCAAAGATCGCACCCACAGAGAGGAGCATTAAAGCACGAACTAGAGCTGACAGCAGCTTTGTCATCACACACGATTGACTAACTGCGGAGGAACAGCGAAATGATCTTGACTTTAGTTTTCGCTTCGACGGAGCCACACACCGTTTGTAAAAGCATTGACTCCGACTTCTGACGTCTTCGATTTCGTGTCCCGCTGTGTATTTAGAAGTGGTCTCGGTGCCAGGACGGAATAGCCAGCATCGCGTGTGACCTGGACGAGGTGAAGACCCGGATGCTCGAAAGACCAGAGGACTCGGAGAAGCTCATCCAGGTGATTGGAACATGGGCGTATCATGAATACCTGTTGATCATTTTCAGATCCTCCGAGGCATCAACAATCTCCTGTCATCGTCCAACGTCATGCTTTGATGAAAAGACAAAAGATTTTAAAAAAACAATATTGTGCTTTTCTTGCAGATTTATTCAAATCAGATACCACATAGTTATCTGGGGCTTTGAGCAACTTCTCTAGGCCGATTACAGTATTTTAGGCACAGTGTCTTTCTATCCAGACAATTTTTTTTATTCCAAAAAATGAAATAAAATAAAAAATCCTAAGGAGTAACTAAGGAGTTAACAGGACGTAGATATTGTGCACAATATTAACTGATCACTAAAGGTCGAACTGTTATGATTAGATTATTAGTATTAATAGGGCAGGATTCTATTTAAGACTAAAAATCCGTCTAAAACACAACTTACTCGTTAGAAGTTCACACCGAGGGAGCCAGACAGTGGTGGTTTCGTAACCTATAATAAAAAATGAAGTTAATTCAGTAAAAATTTGTCATCACTGCACAATGTGTATGACATATTAACACATAAAGTTATCACACAAGTCCCAGCAGCATTAATCGCCATGAGCGTGGAGGAAAATCTAACTGGTCAGAGTCTGAAAGCTGACTGAAGTTATCCCCACCCGTCAGCTCCATCAGTAGCTACCCCCATCCCACCGGAGAGCCTCTGGGTTTGCCCCCCTTTCCCTTATTTAATACCCCCATGCTTTCACTCCCCTCCCCCTTTTCTGCCCCCTGTACCCTCCCCCCGTCCCGTCCGCAGCCCTTTAATCTGGACGGTCAGAGCGAATGCGAGCAAGAAAAAGGTAGAGAGAGGGTGGACACACGGCTTGTGTATGGCCGCCTGACCGGGTCCGTGTGTGTGTGTGTGTGTGTGTGTGTGTGTGTGTGTGTGTGTTATGCAGGAGACAGAGCTCTCTCTGCAGCGTTTGGCCAGTGGACTGAGGGAACTGCGAACCATGAAGACGGACCTGTCCCAGTACATCACGGCCGGTGACTCGGCTCTGCTGGAGCAGCAGCTGGAACAACTCCACGGTCAATGGGAAGAGCTGTGTATGAAGGTGAGAAAGGACATATCTTTATAATGTGTGTGTGTGTGTGTGTGTGTGTGTGTGTGATGGAGAGAGAGAAGCGATGAAGTAAGATAAGCCCGAGAAGGTTGGATATCGCCCAGATGGTGCAGGTGGAGAGGGAGTTTTGGAGACCGGGGGGAGGGAAAAGTTGCTCCCAGCGGTTTTGTTGGCCGTGACCAGCAACACAAAGCACCACTGGGGCTGAGCGCACACACACACACACACACACACACACACACACACACACTCATTTGTCTGAGAAAAGAACCAACATGTGCAGGTTCATGGAGGGAAAACTTCAACATCCTGCCCTTTTGTCAGTTTCATTTAGGAAACATTTGCTGTTTGCTGCATCTGCAGATATGTTAAGAAAACAAATTTGACCTGTGGAAAAAAAAAAAAAAGGTTACTTACTTCTTTCTGCTCGTACAAAAAAAAAAGAAGCCTTTCGCAGCTCGACAGCTCTTTAAAGTTATTCTCAGCTCCCGACTCGGCCTCGCTGTGAAAGCTGAGCCATCACATGAAACTCGGTACAGAACAGGCGGTTACTGTAATTCTGTGGCTGTGTTATTAATAAAGTGTTAAGTGGCTCCACTTTGAACACACTCAAATTCCTACAATTTAAGACCGTTGGCTTTACACACAAACACGCTCTTGTTCTGGAGAAACCAACGGTTATGTCATGCCCGGGACCTCTTTTTTTCATCAGTTATTAGTGTTATGGGATGATTTGCACTCGTGCCTAATTGGGTCCCCGGTTCGCCCCAGTGGCCTCCGCCTTCCCCCTGCAGTAAGTTGGCAGGAGTCACTGGGACTCTCTCACAGATGCAGCAGTTAGTTGCCAGGATGCAAAGTCAATGTTTTTTTTGTTTTGGACATTTCAAGTTTTGGATGTGGAGGTTTATCTTTGTTACATGATAAGCAGCTCATCTCAGCACCTCAATTCGTCTTAAGTTTGCCAAAAAACAAAGCTATTGGATGAATTATTTCTCTGTAAAACTGCCTCACAGTTCAGAATACCAAAATAAAAGCCTCATGCAGGCTGTTTAAAAGTTAAACCTTCTTCTGTTTATATTGGTTTTATAGAACAAAGTTGTATTCTGCTATTGTAAAATTGACAAAATTGCTCAATTTTGAAATCAGTGGGGGGAAAAGTCATTTAATTTGAGAAAGCACAGAGTCATTTCTGCTGTTTTAATCACATTTGAGCTTTTTCATCCCTGACATGGCCTGGGGGGCCATGAAGGATCTGAGCCACGGCAGTTCCCCTTTGCATAGTTAACAGGTTGTAGGTGGGGGGGCGGGGGGAAGCCACAGGAATGGGGTCCGGCAACGAGCAGATGGCCTGGCGGGTCTAAAGGGATTCCGGGGGACAGGCTCTATTGTTCCCAGGGTGACGCACAAAGTCCTCGCAGGGTGACCGCAGCTCACAATGCTCCCTGAACTCTCCAGAGTCCAAAAGGGGTTGTCAGTACATTACAACCAAAAGCAGGGGGGGGTTCATTTAAATCAAATAAATGCCACTGTAGAGTAAAATATAGCCACTTTCAAACAGGCCCACGTGGGCTCGCTGAGCTCATCGGCCCCCCCTCCTCGGCCATGTGACGAGGGGGGGGGGTTCGGAGCGTTAAGCTGTCATTAGGAAAATGGACTTGTTAATTATATCAAAGATCCAGAGTCTCCTGGGGATTTATTTTTCTCTCTCAATTCAGCTGAATACGCTTGATTCTGATATGAGATCAAATGTTCCCACTGCTTCAGCGTAGATGGAGAAAAACTCACACAAAAAAACCTTTAAAACTTTACTGAAGGGCTTTTGAACTGAGCTATAATTTAGAATGTCTCTATTGTGTGTGCGCCCATGCACCAAGTTCAAGTCCACAAAAAGCTTTGTTGTGCGTCAGATTTGGGTCACGGTGTTTCCTGGACACATACCAGGAAGTATCATAATAACAAATAACCCCTCTTGTTTCAGACTGGACTGAAATCCGTCAAAGTCTTTTGGCCCCCAACTGCTCCGACGGCTTTTGTTCCATGTTTAACAGCGAAGGCCTTCTTTTTTCCTTTTTTATTGCAGTTCTTCCCATCAAGTGTGTCGTAAATTTGCCAAAGAAAGTCCCTTATCCTCGTAATTGAGAAACATTCGTTGTGCCGTTGTAAGTTTTGTCAGTTTTACGGTTCGTTCGAAAAGCCGCAAATCACGTTTAGTGCCTGTTGTTGACAATCCACCAGATCCCCTGTATGTCTCACACTCGCACGATGCCGGTGTGAGCGTTCAGCCATCAAACATCCTCGGTTTTCCACGTTTTGTTACATGCGGGTGCCAGTTTTTCTTCCCGTAAACGCCCCCTCGACCTTTCCCAGGTGTCACTGCGCAAGCAGGAGATCGCGGACCGCCTGAACGCCTGGACCATCTTCAACGACAAGAACAGAGAGTTCTGCGATTGGCTGGCTCAGATGGAGAGCAAGGTGTGCCGCAGCGCCGACCTGAGCATCGAGGAGATGGTGGAGAAGCTGAAGAAGGTACACCATCCAGGAAATATTAATATCTTTCCTGTAAAAACATAACAGGGGGGGGGACAGATGCACGTCGGGACTCGTATGAAAATATGTGTGTAAGGAAATTAGAGTGATACTACTCTTCCAAATTCATTTTGGTGAGGGATTAATTTCCCTTCCTTCAAATACCACACAATAATATCTGACATTGCAGCTCTTATCTGACTGGTATCCTCCAGAATGCACATTATTCCCCCTGCAATTTGAAACCCGTGTTTCAGGGCATGGACAGCACTCATGTAGCAGGAGTGATTAAAATCCATACATGAGCAACATGCGCATTATCCTCTTTATAACAGATGGTGGCCTGGAATGGGATGGAAGAGCGGCTGCGTGCCCTTTTGTTCGCACACACACACACACGCACACACACACACACACACACACACACACGCACACACACACGCACACAACAGTTGTCCTCTCAGCGACTGAAAGCCTTTAGTACATCCCTGTGTCATCGTGAAAGCATGCCCGTTTAGCGAACAAGACGATAAACGGCTTGAGCGTTTTACAGGGGATCGATGTCTAGTGCCGTCAGGTGAGATGAGACAAGTAGATAAATGAAAAAGATGAGACACGTGGTGGCGGTTTGGAATTATTTTTCGTAGAGCTGAATGTGGAACTTCTAGGTTTCAGCCGGCTGCTCCTGGGCACGAAAACAGGTGTTTGAAATTTGCCTTTTCTCCAACCGAATCTACATTTTTGGTCATTTTACGGTAAAACAGATGAGGTTGAGTCAAAATTAAAATGCTTATTCCTCATCTCTTTGGGCCAAATTGAGAATGAAAGATATCAGTAGATCCCACGTAGAACTTTGAATCAAAATCTCCGTCGGATCGGCGAAGGCGGCGGAATCTTATCGTGCCGTGTCCCCACACACACACAGGACTGCATGGAGGAGATCAACCTGTTCAGTGAGAACAAGAGCCACCTGAAGCAGCTGGGGGAGCAGCTGCTGCTGGCCAGCGACGAGGCCAAGCAGACGCAGGTCGGCGGCTCGCTGCGGGAGGTCAACCAGCGCTGGCACAACCTCTTCCGCCACATCGAGGCCAGGTGAGACCCGCACAGCATGCTGCACGAAGCAACCGGCACAGCGCAGCAGCTCGGCATTGAGAAAAGGCGCAATTAAGCACTGGTGGGCTTCAACGGGGGGAGCCTGTAATTGAATAATGGCCCCGATGCGGAGCCATCCGCCTGCTGTTGTCTATTCCCGCAGCTGTCAGGAAATACATGGCTTCTAATGTACAGACTGCGGAGGTTAAACTAGTGATGATAAACAGTTACCGCCCCCCACTCCCCTCCCCGACCTCCCTCAGACAGATGGACAGTCCTGTGGAAGAGCAGGAGATACAGACTCTGCCCACCCAGACTAACCCCATCACCAAACCCCACCCCCCCCACCCAAAAAAAAAGCTGCGAGTTCAGACTCAGACCGCACCATATGTCCCCATGGCCGCACCCTCCTCTCTTCTCGTCTGTCAGAATGGGATGACGTGAGCGGGCGAGGACGGGCGGGTTGGTGGGCTGGTATGGACGGGGAGGGGTCTGTCGGCATGCATTAATCACCCGTTCGCCAGCGTGAGGTTCGTGTGCAGATTTTGCAGGGGCCTAGACCCCGGTGTAGCCCTGAATTCACGATGGAGCGAGTGTTCTGCAGTCGCTCTGGCCTGCAGGTGATCTGTAAGTTCCTTTGAATATTCCTTTTTTGTTATAATCAGCGTCAGCGCGACAAGGAGGCAACGCGGACAAACTTCACTGTTGTCAACCTGTTAAATTACACTCACAGTGTTCACGCACAAGACGATCTCAGGCCGGATCTGAAGCCACTCTGAGCCAGAGAGATGAACAAGCGACCTCAATGATTCACCTGAACAACTATACTAATAATGCAAGAAAAAGACATAACCTCCATTATGATAAAATGATAGTAAAGTAAAAGTCTTATCCAACGAAAAATATTATTTACTACACAAACTTGAACAGTTTCAACTACACCACATTAATGAGTAAGATGGTTTTAAAGCTATAAAGTGCATATATGTACAGTACTTTAATAATTAAAGCCGCTGCAGCTGATTTATGATCACAAGGAGGCACAAAAACTCCAGAACGCATTGAAAAGAATGTCTTTTAAAGGTTCTCTTTTAAATCGTGTTATAAAGTTAGTATAGTAACAATGTTTAGCAAAAAATTTCAAATAAATATAGAACAACACTAACATCGTCTCTGAGTCAATTTTAGCTCCACTGTTGGAGTAGTTGGACGGCCGCTCCCTGTGGCTTTGCCCCTTTTATATTTCATATCAATTTAATTCAAAGTTCATATAAACTAGTGGGGAGTGGAGCTTTAAATACAGAATCCATGTTATTTGGAGCCAGATGTTCTTTAGAATTAAATTAGACATGAAAAAATTAGACATGAAAAAAACCAATTTCATCAAACTTGTGCTATGGATGAAAACTGCAGCGCTTGAGTACATCCATACCAGACAGAGGCTATAGTAACATGAATAATGTACTGTATAATGTATAATAACAATGTATGTATAAGCATAATACTGAAGAAGCACATGTACAGTAAAGAGCCACGTCATTACAGTGACAAGAGTGAAATGCCAGTTGGAGTTTCGTGCGTTGGTAACTCCGAGCCCCCCTGTGGACAGCTGCCCTTTAACTTCCTCCGACCGCACATCCTCGCTCATCCTCCCGTTCGTCCTCCTGCTCCGCCTTTTCTCTCCCTGCGCTCTCTCCTCTTGTGCTTTTCCGTCGGCGACGGACCCCTGGCAGGGTTTTGTCCCTTTTGTTTGGCCCCCGCGCGAGGCTGCCGTCCTTTGTTCGTCCGTCAAGAGGTGGAGGAGAGGGGGGCGGAGGGGACGGAGAGACAATTCGGCTGAAGGGGACGGTGGCTTCTGTGCGAGTGCCGCCGAGTGTTTGCCGGACAGAATATACAGTAGCTGTATTATGTCTTCATTACACGGCTGTAAAACATGGAGCCACATGAACTACACACACACACACGTCCACTGACAACATACTGTATCATATTCATGTGAATCGTCTTACTGCTGGTTTTACTGCAGCACCAGAGTTGTTGCACGGCCACCGACGCCGTTCACGCGTTCAATCCTTTTATTTGAAAGATGTTTTTCAACAAGTCATCGACAGTACATTCACGTGGTGCCGGAATATTTGCTAAAATGATTTTCTGACTGGTAGAAATCGCAATAATTCGGAACGACGGCCCAAGGAAATGGGAACTATGGAGGAGCGCGTGACAGTGCAATGAGTCTCCATAAATATTGTCTAAAAAAAGATGGTCTGATCTCTGGATGTTCCATATTGGATGTTGTTTGTAGCCAACTTTTTGGATCAAAATGTTACTTTGAAGAATAAATACAGTATCTTCCTATAAAAACAATTGGATTGATTGTCATCAAATTTATTCATTTCTCTACAGACATTCCTGGTCTCCACAGGTCGAATCCCTGAGTTTTTCTTTAGCACCGTCGTCAGGTTTAAATTCAAATTATTTGTCCAGTGCATTCATAGGTTTATAAACCAAACACCGGTCAAATTAAAAAAAACACTCACATCAGCCTCAGGTGTCTTTCATGCCAACTTCTCATTAGTCAATGTCATCATGCTAACACGCTAAGCTAAGAGTCTACGACATCCAGCATGGTAGCATCAGCGCTGTTAGCATGTTAGCAATCCGCTGCTAGCATTTATCTTAAACTTCAGCCTCACATTTCATTCATTCATGTAACCAAAGAAGATAAATGTCTCGACTGTCTCTGATCGTGTCTGAACACAAGCAGCCGCACAAGAACTTTCTCTGTAAAAACAAAAACAAAATGGAGTCGTCTAAAATGAGCAAAAATCTGTCAGAAACTGTTTTTAAGCGTACGTTATCATGCCGTCTTTTGACTCGGTACTAAAGACACACTTTGGCTTGAACTTTGAAGCGTGATCACTGATATAATCCTCTTTGAAGACGACGTGAACGTTTACACGATCGTAAACTGAGTCACGATCCAAACTGGCCTCTTCAAGAAACTAGAACCATTAAAAGTGACTCAAGCGGTCTGCCTTTAAAAGTCTGAACCTTCATCCGGCCTCTCATTCATTCATGCGCACACCCTCTCATCTGTAGTGTCTGACATGTGTTTGGACACTCGGCAGGTTTGTTCCGAGCTTATTGTTTTTTAGTCGCGGGCGTCTCCGCAGAGGAAGGATCAACCGGGGGGGGGGGGGCGCGCTCTCAGAGGCCGGTGAGCCTCTGAAGAGAGAGCTTTTATTGTCCCCGGCGTTGCCATGACACCCAGTGTGTGTGCGCGCTCACAAGGAGGTCGGTCGCCATGGAGACTTTGAAGTTCTAGTGTAGGATACCTGAGAGAGTAGCAGGTTAGCGGAGAGCTGGAGGGTCTTTGTTCCCGTTTCCTTCTTTAAGTCTCTACTTCTGCTTTTCTTTTTTCATCTTTATTGATCTGTTTCTCTCTTGCTGACTTTTTTTTTTTTTCTCTCCCTTTTACTCTTGTTCTTTCTTTTAGTCTCTGTCTTGCTTTTGTTGCTTTTTATTCTTTCTCTCTGTGTCCATCTTTCCTTCTTTCCCTCCCTCTGTCCTCTCTTCCCGTGTCTTTCTTTCTCTCTGATTTAATCTTTGTTTCAAACATTAAATGTGTCCGAGGGCTCACAGATCAGTCAACAATGTCGAAAGACTCTTGCCATTTAGCATTTATTGATTTATTCACAAGTAAATGTTCCTCAAAAAATGTATTTAATCTCTTTGGGGATATAACATTCCCTTCACAACTAGACATGACTTTTTTTTTTTACTGGTTCACAAGCCCAAAACTTTAGAAACCACTCGGTTAGTTGTTGGTAATTGTGCGTCGATGTTGCTCCGAGTCCTAATTATTAACTTGAATATGGATGAGTTCAAATACAGTGTGTGTGTGTGTGTGTGTGTGTGTGTGTGTGTGTGTGTGTGTGTGTGTGTGTGTGTGTGTGTGTGTGTGTGTGTGTGTGTGTGTGTGTGTGTGTGTGTGTGTGTGTGTGTGTGTGTGTGTGTGTGTGTGTGTGCGTGCGTGGTTGCAGGGTGAAGAAGCTGACGGAGACGCTGGTGACGGTGCAGCAGCTGGACAAGAACATGAGCAACCTCCGCTCGTGGCTCTCGCGCATCGAGGCCGAGCTGTCCAGACCGATCACCTACAGCGTCTGTCACCACCAGGAGATCCAGAGGAGGCTGGCCGAGCAGCAGGTAGACACACACACACACACACACACACACACACACACACATTCAATGACACTGTTCACAATCACACACACTGAGTGTTTGAGGTTTCGTACTTTATTTTCCTTTTATTACATTTTACCTCCTTTTTCTTTGTTTGTATTGTTGCATTTTCTCTTCACATGCATCCCCACTTTTTTTTTGTTTTCCCGGTTCTCCGTCACCCCCCTCTCTCCCTCTTTCTCCCGGTTAATGATTAATAATTCACGCCCGTCCTTTGTTTAACTTTGGGGAGCGGCGGTCTCCTGCAGTGCCGCGCCGTCCCATCCGTCTGTGGTGACTGGTGTTTTAACACATGACATCTGTGGCGTGTGGACCGGTGACGACCATGTCCGTCCGCGTGTGTGTCCAGGAGCTGCAGAGGGACATTGAGCAGCACACGGAGGGCGTAGCGTCGGTGCTCGGCCTGTGCGACGTTCTGCTGCGCGATGAAGACGCCGCCGGCGCCGCTGAGGCGGAGGGCGACTCCCTGCAGGAAACCAGCCGCAGCCTGGACCAGCGCTGGAGGACCATCTGTAGCCTGGCTCTGGACAGGAGGCTCAGGTAGGAGCCAATGCCAACACCCATGTGTCAGTCAGACCAGTGCACATCCTCATCTTTACCTCCAAGTTAGACGGAATAACTTTACTCCCTTTATTCCTGGTTTCTTCGTCTGTTGTCTTTTCCTGCGAACTGTATTTAAAATGTACGTAGCTCTTGAACGTATCACAGTCGTCCAGTTGTATGAAACTGAAGCTGTTCAACACCCAAGTTTGTCATGAACACTGACTCGTGTCATGCTGCGGTCCATTTTTTTTTACTATTTTAATGAGACTATTTAAAGTTTCCTGTGTCATAATAGTACTGTTTTTATGTCAAGGCTTGAAAAAGGAAAGGAAATTCGCTCACTGATGAGAGCATGAAAGTGCTCCGGTGTCCACAGTGGACTGAGACTGCGGTGCGATGTCTCCCTGTAGGATCGAGGAGACGTGGAGACTTTGGTGCAAGTTCCTCGAGGACTACTCTCGCTTCGAGGATTGGCTGAAGATGGCCGAGCGCACCGCTGCCAACCCCAACTCCGCAGGCGTCCTTTACACTGCTGCCAAGGAGGAGCTCAAGAAGTTCGAGGTCGGCAGGAGGAACAGGCTCGGTGGAGCTATGTTTCTTTTGTTATGTGACTTAATACACGAATCATGACCTGGCAGATTTAAAAGGTCTTTGCCTTTTTGCTATTAAACAACCGAAACTAGAGGAAAACACTGAAATGTTTGACATCAGTTTCAAATCAAATTTGAATTGATTCAAGACGCACGTTCACTCTCACCAATCACTGTCACGGACAAGCAAATATAAAAAATTTATGTTTAAAGTAAATCAAATCCTTTGGGCTCAACCAATTCTATATCACTGATTGTTCTTCTGATTATCATTTAATCAAATAATCATTTTTTGTTTATGAAATGTATGAAAATAGAGAAAAATGTCCATCGCAACAAGTTCGACATATCTGAATTGTCTTTTTTTCATGAATAGACAGATGTACTTTCATAGAACACCAGCAAATATTCCACTTTTTAAGCTCTAAATAGTAAAAATATTTAAGTATTTGAGCTCTCTCTTTTTTTTAAACATCACTTTCATCACCATCATTTATGGTTAAAATTGTCAGCAAAAAATTGTCAGATTTTCTAATAATTTCAGATCTATTTGACATTATGAAAAGGACACTGGATCACACACAACAACAACAAAAACCAGTGTTTATGACAAAACCTTTGTGGGTAATTGGAGCAATGATTTCTACTAATCCATATTTCTTCCTCATCCTCATCCCCCCTCGTTCCCCTCAGGGTTTCCAAAGGCAGGTTCACGAGCGACTCACTCAGCTGGAAATAGTCAACAACCAGTATCGCCGCCTGGCCCGGGAGAACCGCACCGACCGGGCCAGCCAGCTCAAAGTCATGGTCCACGAGGGCAACCGCCGCTGGGACGTCCTGCACCGACGGGTGGCCGCCATCCTCCGCCGGCTCAAGGTACGACACACCTGCACTCGCGCGTGTGTGTGTGTGTGTGTGTGTGTGTGTGTGTGTGTGTGTGTGTGTGTGTGTGTGTGTGTGTGTGTGTGTGTGTGTGTGTGTGTGTGTGTGTGTGTGTGTGTGTGTGTGTGTGTGTGTGTGTGTGTGTGTGTGTCATGCATGTGATATTATTCAGTATTCACATACATATATACATCATTAAAGTACTCTTCTTTTATTTTTTTCTTTCTATATCTAATTAATGAGTGTGAGATTTTGCCATGTTGACATTGTTCTGACATTACACCGTCCTGTTCCAGCGTCGCCGAGTACAGTTTGTACCACATCACTGATGATTACACAATTAATATTTCAAACGGCCAACTGGTGATTTATTAAAGTGTACCAGTGCTGCGCTCTTCCTCTCACCAGATTACAGTTACACTAATTCTGACATGCTGGGACTTTGGTGATATGCTTTTCCCCTCTGTCTATGTCAGTTTAGATTTTTGCTTTTTTTACATTCAATTTTTTTTCAAAGCCTAAACAAATCAATTTGAAAAAAACAATCTAAAATCCGTTATTTTTACATTTTGAATTGTTGCAAAAGTAGCATTTTAAAGGTAAATCTCTTGCTGATTGATTGAATTTTGACAATTGGTTTGAATATTATTTGAAGGATTGACATTCATTTTCAGGATTTGTTTGATTTTGATTTTCCTTCACCTGTATTGTTCCATGTGTATACACACACACACACACACACACACACACACACACACACACACACACGTATGTATTTCCGCCCTTATTTGACTGTTTTCTTTGTCTGTAAGTTTTTACTGTTACTAGCTTCTATTTTAATTTGTGTGTTTTACCTCATTGGGCACCTTCAGGTTTGTTCTACACAAAATGTCATTGCACTTGTACAGTGACAATAAAGATCTCTATGTACAGTCTGAAGATGAACTGTGCACAGTCCTCGACACCAGTTCAAGTGCCTCAGATTACAGACTTCACTGAAGCACCCTGTGAACTATACTTATCTCCCCCGCTGCATTAAACAATATGTTAAACTCTCTCCCGACTCTTCCCCCAGTACTTCACGAGCCAGCGGGAGGAGTTCGAGGGCACCAGGGAGAGCATGCTGGTGTGGCTGACCGAGCTGGACCTGCAGCTCACCAACGTGGAGCACTTCTCCGAGAGCGACGTCCACCACAAGATGCGGCAGCTCAACGTGAGGACGCGTCCCGCGCGAGCACACACACACACACACACACACACACACACACACACACACACACACACACACACACACACACATACACGCACACACAGACGTTTGGTTTTATTATGGAGTCCTGCGCGGGCCACAAACTGCACGTCACGCTCCAGAAATCTCCCGGTCGCTTCACTCTCCTGAACAAACACACCTCTTTTTTCGAGAGGCAATCTAAAAAACGTCTTGCAGATGTTCTCCTCGTCAGTCTTGGCGCTCACATCTCGCAGCCATTGGAAGAAGGAGCAGGCTGCAGTCTTCAAACTGCGGCTAATTCTTTACTTTTTTTTGGTCGGGGCTGTTTGTCTTCCAGTTCGTGTTTGGTTTTTCTGAAACACATCACCCTCCCCCTTCCCCGCAGAGTTTCCAGAAGGAGATCACGCTGAACACCGAGCGCATCGACGGACTGATCGTGTTTGGAGAGGGTCTGATCCAGAGGAGCTCGCCGCAGGACGCGGCGCTGATCGAGGACGAGCTGGAGGAGCTGCACGCCTACTGCCAGGAGGTTTTCAGCAGGCTGGTGCGCTTCCACCAGCGCCTCAGCCAGCCCCCGGTGAGCTGGAGCGCACTCGCGCGGTTCCCTTTTGTGTTGTTTCCATTTCACGGACGGTTAACTCTTCCCTTGATCTCAGCACATCACCAAGTACATTTCCCCTTTTTCTTTCTTGATTCTGAGCTTCCTCTGAAGATGCAGGCACCAACAGATGAGTCATGGACCGGCGGGTTTCGCCCCCGGGCCTTTTTAACTTGAACTTCATGTTGCCTTCAGACAGACTTCATGTAACTTCATGCGATCTGAAGTGTCTTCACCTTGTAACTGCAAAAAACAGTCTCAAATCAGTTCTTCAACAGAAAGTCCTGGGAACAGAACCACATAGTTTCAGTGTCCGGAAAATACAGGTTTACAAAGTGTTTAGCAGCAAAGCAAACACAAAACCACACATGGCCAATAGTTTTCACTTCACTTTTTTTTTTTTCAGATTGCAGATTTCGCTGACTGTGCAAGTGCTTTCATTCAGATAGCCATAACTGATATGATGATATGCCATAATTCTCAATGGATTGTTTTGGTTGTTGTTTTTTTGCAAATTCCAGAAGAATCACTGACACATCGCTGAGTTCACGGGAGAGCAAATGATCTGATGTTGCCTACTTGGTGAAAGGAGTCTCGTCACGCCAAAGCCCCAAGTCAAAACACAAACCCATAGTCTGAATCCGCGTTTATGTCTTCTGCCTCCGAAGGTCAGAGAAGAACCGGAGCTCTCCGGCGCCACCTTCTCCCTGGAGTCGAGCTTGGAGCTGATTGGCCGGCCCTGGCTGGGGCGGGGCAACTTCAGCCTCCCGGCCACGCCCACCCACCTCCTGGCCTCGCCGCTGGAGCGCTCGGGCCGCGAGACGCCGGTCAGCGTGGACTCCCTGCCGCTGGAGTGGGACCACACCGGAGACGTGGGGGCGTCGTCGTCGCACGAGGACGAGGATGACGAGGAGGAGGAGGAGGAGGAGGAGGAGGAGGAGGAGGAAGAGCAGCAGGAGGGGGAGGAGGGAGTTTACTTCAGTGCACTGTCAGGTACGTTTAGAGTGTTTGATCCCACTAAAGCACATTCAGATTTATGGTTTATAGGCTCACACACTCTTTCTATAGAGTTTTAGATGTGAAAAGGAAACGACATAGGCCTATTTAAAACAATATTCAAACATTTGGAAACTGAGTCTTCCACTTGTTCTTGTATCTGATGTGAGGAAGAGGAGAGAAACCCCCGATCACCTGACGTCACAGTAAAACCATCCGCTGATGAATATCTATTCATTTGTTTCGGACGTTACAGCGATGAAACAATCGTCCCATTAACTTCCGTACCACCGCCATCTTTGCGTTTTTCTTAATTGCCGCTGCTCGCCTGCGAGGTCACTCGACCTGCAGGCCCCCCGCTCTTGTTTTTTCCTTCAGGTTTGTGAAGCGAACAGCAAAGCGTCCGTCTGCGTTTCCTAAAAATGAATCAATACCCTCAATGTGCCGCCCTCGTCCTAATATTGATTCTGGCTGCATCCCACACTCGTGTTGTGAAATACTTTTTTCCAGGATTTTTCTACTCGTGCTGAAATGTTGTTCCTGCTTCCTCCACTTCCTGAGTTCGTCGAATGCTCCTGGCGCCCATTGGAGAGTTCCTCCCCACACTTGATAAACCAGTTCATCAAATGAAGAGATAATGTTTTTTAAAAAGAAACTATGTTTGACATGCAATAATGTCCATAATGACATGAAAAACATAGAGACACGACACGTGTGTCTTGCAGAAACGTTGATGTTTGAACAGACGAAGACGTCGGCCGCACTGAAATCACGATCTGATGGATTTCGATTTTATAGTTTTAAAGCCCAGAAATATGACGTGTGATATTTCTGTCTCTCTGATCGAGGGGGAGACTCTCCGAGTCAAAGACAAACTTGTCTTTGGCACAAACTTGTCAAAAGGGTTTAAAAAAAAATCCAATAACATCAAACAATATGAATGTGCAATTTTAGGAGAACATTTAAATAAAGCCCACATTCATATTGTCTGATGTTATTGGATTATTTTCTTTCTAATCACCTTGTGTCTGTACAGATCTTTTCTTTTTCCACAGAATTAGCATGTTTCCGTTCCTCCTACTGTTTTTCACTCGAATCTGTTTTGCGTGTTTATTTCTTTCATCCTCCTCCGACATCCTCTCTCTCTCTCTCTCTCTCTCTCTCTCTCTCTCTCTCGTCTTCTTCACTTCCACCCGGTTTTTGTGTGTGGAATCTTATGTCTGCACATTTCGCCACCTCCCATTCATTTCTGCAGATTGCCGTTACAACAAGCGGTGGCCGGTTTCCTTCATCGGCCCACGTCAAACGGCCTTTTGAGGAAAATCTGACACAACAGCAGAAGCTGATCTTTCATCTCTCTCTCTCTCTCTCACGAACATGTGACCTCTGACATCAAGTTAACACCAACACACAGATATCAAGCCTTTTCTATTCTGGGGCGAGGAGATTTGCGCTCGGGCGGCGGCGGCGTCACGTGCTTTTGATCCGCGACTGTAGTTTTGGATTCATTTCAGTTGAGTTTCACAACCTGATGAACTGTTTTCAGCATCTGCCTCTTTTTTTTTTCTCCCGCTCTTCGGCATCAAATGAGTCGACGGCAGTAAATCGATACAGAACATTGACATCAGGTACATGAGTCAGTTCTTCTCAATCATACAAACGGAGCACGAACATCAATTCGAAAATTCAAGGTTCTTACTTATTATTCCAAACATGCACATGTTCAAGACTCAGTTTAATAAATACACCATGAAATAAATAATTGAATATCTAAGAATGAGTTTCATTTCAAATTGGCATGTATCTACTGTATTTTTCTTATCATGTGTAAAAGCTCCTGCTGACCTTCGTCTAACATCTTGCCCACTCGACCGAGTCGTGATTTATTATGGGTCAACAATTTCAGGACATAGCTCTACACAAAATGTAACGTTTTTGGTAGATAGTACAGTAATTTGAAAGGGGATTTGTGTGTGTTTTTGTGTCCCAGTTCCCAGCAGGTCTGTGGTCGTCCACGAGTCGCCGGTGTGGGACGCCGACACCCCGCCGCTCCTGCTGCCCCCGGGCGACCACACGGGGGCTGCGCCCCCCCTCACCAGCACGCCCCGGAAGAAGAGCTACGTACGTTAACCTAGCTGTGAAACTAGATGTCAGCACGTCTGCTACTGTTTGCCGTCCTGTGCTGACTTGCGTGTGTGGTGTCCCCAGCTGGGCCTCATGTCCCAGTGCAGCGGCAGCATCGAGGACATTAAAAGAGTCTCGCTGATCCTGGACGACGACGGGGAGCAGCGGCGGCAGCAGCAGGAGCTCGGCCTGACGGGACTGACGGCCTCAGACAAGCAGTCGGGTGAGAGATGTTCACTCCCTGGGATGGACCGGCACTGAAGAGCGATCCGGATCATCTCAAAGACGGCAGCGCGCTTTGCAAACGTCGTCAAGTTTTACATTGAATGGGCTAAAACCAGCAAAAACCCACTGGTGTGACCCTAAAATATATCATATTCCTGATATGGAATCAATCAATCAACGCACACGTGAACGTGTATTTTCTTTTTAATCGATATCAGACGACCTCGCGAAAGATTCTTATTAGGCAACAACAACATATTCGGAACACGCAGCCTTGAATGAAGCTGCAACAGAAACCCAATAAGAACAAACTATTAAGACAATAACAATAATAGATTATACAAAAGTGATTTTACCTTTCCAACAAAACCAAAATACTTGACACTTTGTCATCATGGTCGTAGGAAGGTACTTTTGTGGATTTTATGATTTTATGGAGCTACTCGCAATTAGGAGCAATATATATACAATATTTTTTTCTTTTATTGATATTGTCCAAAATCACATTTTTGTGTCAAGCATCAGAAAAGCAAATCATTCAGTTTCAATAGGCTTATATCTGACAGGCGTGTCGAGGTTGTACGTTCTCCACCAGCTGTCGAGTGACACGACACTAACCGGCAGGTTTTCTGTCCTGGCTCAGGTGTGATCGAGCGCTGGGAGCTGCTCCAGGCTCAGGCCAGGAGCCCCCGGCCGGGCGGCCCCCAGGGGCCTGACCGGCTCCGCTCCGAGCTCGACGACCTCGCCTCCTGGTTGGCGAGCGTGAGCCCGGAGCTGGAGCGCCTGCAGCGGTCCAACCCGGCGGCGAGCGTCGCCGACATGGAGGCCGGAGCCAGAGAGCTGAAGGTAAAAGCTCTTTACAGCGAAATATGACGAGATCTGTCGCAGCATCCGGGTTCGTGCCGTACACGTGCATGGGGTTTGTTTTCTGCAGGAGATGCAGAGGATGTTCACGCAGCACAAGTCCACCATGCTGTCGGTCAACCTGCGAGCGCCCGAGGCCCCGGAGCTGCAGCCCAGGCTGACGGGCGTGAACAGAGACTGGAGCAGAGTGTGTACGGGCCTGCAGCGGTGGGACGCCAGTCTGAGGAAGACTCTGCTGCGCTGCCGGGTGAGAGGAAGATCTGTTGCCTTTCCTCTGCTACTAACTTGTAGGGGGAAATGACTCGATCTGAAATGCAGCTACAGTGTGAATTTATTGCTTATTTTATTATTCATTAGACAACATTTGGTATTATGGCTTTTCCTGATTCGTCAAAAGTGCAAAATCTCCTCTATCAGTGCTGCTGTTTGTATTTTAAATCTCATCAACTCAACCTACAGCCTTTATTAAAAAAATTGCTTTAAAACTAGTACCGACGACCGGCCGTTTTTCCGAAAGTCTCTGGACGTGAGAAGGCGAATGTCCTGCAAGTGTTTGCTCCGGACGCTTTGCCGAATTTGTCCTCTAGTTAAAAATGTGTGGAGAATGTTTAAGAGTGAGCCCCCCGAATGTCCCCCGCTTCTTTTGTCAAGGCGTCTGACTCCGTCCACTGGCCGCTGTGTTCTTCACACACCAAAGACAAACTCTGGAAAAATGTCCGGCCCCAAATCCTCCGGACATTTTCCGTCGTCCGTGTCTGAAAAACGGCTATTGTGCAGTTTCTTCGCAGCTAAAGGAATTGAAAGATATACGGCTCCAGCACTTCAACGCTCTGTCCAGATGACATTCACTGTAACGTTCCTGATGCTACAGTCACAAGATTTCTGGCCGAGTGACCTTTTTGACCCCTTGTCCGTGCAGGAGTTCCACGAAACCCTCCACTCGCTGTTGCTGTGGCTGGCCCACGCAGAGAGCCGCCGCTACGCGGTCGACATCGGTCGCCGGGACACGCCCGTCCGGGCGCTGCAGCAGCACCGCAACACGCTCGCTGTAAGAAAGATCGCGTCGTGGGAATGAGGCGACTGAGGACGAGGAGGGAAATGCATTGTGGTCTTTAGTGGCTGTTAGAAATGTTTATTTTGGGGTTTTGAGGCTGGTGATTTTGGAGAGATATTCAGAATCTTTACATTCAGCTAATCTAGAAAAAAAAAACCATTCCAGGTGTTAAATGCTTTGATAGAAAGACGTCATGGCAACAAAAGAATCACCATGCGTGTCGCCCGTGGCGTGCAGGGTCTGCGGGAGGAGCTGCGGGGCAGGCAGGCCCAGCAGGCCTCGCTCCAGGCCCTGTGGTCTCAGCTCCGGCCCGAGGGCGGCGGGGACCACGGCGGCGAGGACGGGGACGACGGCGAGAGGAGCGACGAGGCCCAGGAGAAGCTCCACGTCACGGGCAGCAAGCTGAAGCTGCTCCTGAGGGACGTGGACCTGGACCTGAGCGGCTTGCAACAGCGACTGGTGACCGTCAAACTAATTGAACCCTCCTGAAATTTTGTAGATCAAGTATTTTGTAAGGGCTTCAATATTTCACCTCCACAAAGCTGTGGACTCATTGAAGACTCGATGTGGTGTTTGTTCGTTCTCTGATGACTTTTGTTTCATCCTACGCGCACGCGTGAATTTATTCCTTTGACTCCTTCCCAATTCAGAACGGTGAACCCGCGTCAGACGTTCCCGACCAAAGTGTCTCGGCGGATTGTTCTCGGGACGCCGCTCGCGCACGGACAGGTTCCTCTGTCGCAAGGTAGGAAGTGCTGCCGCCTCAGAATAAGTTCAGTCGCTGACGTTTCTCTGCCGACCGCTCACTCTGCTGTCTTGCTTCGACGTCTCCGTGCGTCCCGCGCAGAGAGAAGCGGGAGTCGTCTCCGCCGCGCTCCTTCTTCCACAGAGTCCTGCGCGCCGCCTTCCCCCTCCACCTCCTGCTGCTGCTCGTCCTGCTGCTGCCCTGTCTGATCCCGCTGACCGACGGCGACCCCGGCTGCTCCGTGGCCAACAACTTCGCCAGCTCCTTCTACCCCATGTTGCACTACACCAACGGGCCCCCGCCCACCTGATCACCGTAACACAGACACACTCACGACCAAACTTGTATCAATGAATATAAAGTCACGCACATCAATCTATTTCCTCCCAAAGACCCTAAATTGTCCGTCAATGTCTGTTTTTTTTTAAGATTTGAACTTCAGTCATTTTATTTATTCCAGGGACAGAACCCATTAGACGACATTTCATTAAGAGAAAAACTTGAGATATCGACAAAAATGTCAATATTTCAGTTTGATAATGGAAAGATCTTGGAGCCGTCCACAAATTATTTTATGTTCAAATTTACATTTTAAAAAGTTTTTTACATTTTTATATTCAGATATCACTGCTGTCGCGGTCTGAACTGTTCTTATTTTATGAATTGTTCACATTTCATTTTGTCTGGACTTAACAAAAAAAATTGATTTTTTAAAAACAAAAGTTTAAATTTGATAGTTAATTTATAGCCATTTTTACACACATATATATATATATATATATATATATATACACACAGTATATATATATATACACACAGTATATAGCATATTTTTAGATGCTATTTGTGTTGAGTAGATGTGAGCAAACATTTCCACGGCTCCTGGTGCACACTGTTAGATTTAGCAGGATGATATTTCATGTACATAATGTAATAATATAATTCATATTTATGACATCGAGTGTGGATTTATGCTTATGATCTTTTGGATTTTCTGGTAGTAAACACTGAGTTTGTCATCTCCATTTGCTCAAAGTATTTTCCTTTCCTTATTCCCCGTAAGTCCTGCAGTGACAGAATGAACACATACAGTGAATACACCTTTAAAAAAAGAAATTGTTGCTTTGACAGAAAAAATATATACTTTCGTCTGAGACCTTTAAATATTAAACCAGAACATAAAGCAACGGCGACAACAAAAAAGCATGACACACTAAAGAGAGCACATTTTTTTTAGAAGATGACTTTAACTGCTTTGTTGTTGCAAATGTTGCTCCGGACATTTTTTCTGGAACTTTTCAAAAATTTCCAGAAAATGTCAGAGTGACCTCGTGTCAGATGGTGTCGCCCCGCCCTCACCCTAATGTTCCGGAAGTTTTCCTTCTGTGTACGAAGGCGTCCGAACTCTCCAGCTGCGTTCTTCACAAACTGTCCAGATCCAATCTTCCGGACATTTGAAAACCGCTTTAATGAAACTCTTTGTTCCAAAAAAAAATCTAATTCAAGCTTAAATCTGTTGGACATTAAATTTTATGCAAAGGCCTAAAAAAAGAAAATACGGTTCTGTTCTTAAATCCTTTGCAGTCATATGCCAGACATGACATTTTTTCTGCCTCACCTCATTTTTTGGGGGCCTGTACTGTCTTCTGTGTGCAAAATGGTAAAATCATCAGAAACTGGGGGAAGAAAGCCAATGGTGTCAGTAAATGTCTTGTCTGATCAACATTTAACCTCAAAATATTCCGTTTGTTGTAATGTACAATAAAAAAAGAGGTCATTTAGGAGCTGGAACCATCAATTGTTTGGTGTTTTGCTTGAAAAAGACTGATTATGTAAAATTGTTGCCTTTCTTTGAAACTACTACTAAAAAAAAAAAAAACACGACAAAAGTGACTTCATTTTTTTTAATGGCATCTATAAACCACATTTCAATGTGCCACAGTCGTATCTGTACAAGATGTTTTGCTTCATGTCGTGGTGTAAAACCAGAATGAGTGACTAAACACAAACGTACAAGAAAAACAAAGGAATTAAAAAACTGTCTGCAAACTCAAAACCCTCAGAGACACAACGACACGATTCTTACGTTAATGATGACGTCGAACGTACTGAAAAGGTTTGATAATTGACAAACGTAGAATTACTAGTTTACACGTTCATTATTAAAAGATTTCACCAGAAATGAAGCAGGTATGAGATTCTTCTAAGAGCAGGAAGTAGAGCCCGACCAATCGGCCGACATGAGCCTTTCACCGACAAAGCCGTGTCAGCGTTTGTTACATGACCCATATGAAAACTTATTTTACAGAACAAACGACGCAGAAAAGATGTTCACATTTTAGGCTAAATGTTTTTTTTCCTTAATTCAAGTTCTATTAGTTATTTGCATTAAAGTGGGCGGGTGGCGGTTCGATCCCAGCTTCTCCCCCAGGCCGCATGCCGACGTGTCCTTGGGCAAGACACTCAGTGTATGAATGTGATATAAAAAATGTTTTGAAAGCGTGGTAAATAGCAGCGCTGTATGAATGTGCGATTGTGACTTGCGCTGGTCTATAAGACTAGAAAAGCTCTATATAAATACAGTCCATTTAAAATTTTATGGTTAAACTGTAAAATATCAAGCCGCATTTACATATTTTGTCAAAGGTTTGTCATCGGCATCGTCATTTTCGTCACTCCCCGATATCGATATCGGCATCTGCCCCCTTAAAAATCCATATCGGTCGGACTCTACTACAAGTACATGTGCGCATCGATGATATAAAGTAAGACTAGAGGGAACAACACGGCAGACAGACGGACTGAAGGGGGCGCCGGAGACCAGACAGCAGTTCGTATTCAAAGTCTACGTCTGGTGAGCGACCGTGAACTTCACAGTGATCGTGTTCGCCGAAGCTGCGTCGCCTCGACTGTGCTTCACAGCAGCTCCTGTAGCGAGATACAAAAATACCCTCATTCTTATTCTTTCGCCTCAGAGCGGAAACTCGACAGATGTGAGTGCAAGGTTGTGTCGAGGGCAACGGCGGTCACGAGAGAAGAGGGATGTGTGGCCAGCGATTGAAAGCCGAGGACTGAACAGCGACGGATTGCCGGGAGTGAGCTGGCGTTTCACAGCGCCCTCTGGTGGTCAACTAAAACGTCTCGATTACAAATCCGCTCTCTCGACTTCAGAAAAATTTAAGTCGCTGTCGTTTCTGTAAAGTTGGTTTTCTGACTGGAAACAAACACGGATTCATTTCCAATTTCAAGGCCTTTCTCTCCAGCTGCAGCTGTATTATCTCTGGTAAGAACATCTCAGCATCTGTCAGAGCGCTCTCCTGTCCCAATTACTTTGGCAAGTGTAACTCATCGCCTTGCTTCGGCACAAGAAGTGGCTCATTATCTGGTGTAAAAATTCCCCTCTGAGCCTTGAGAGACCTCGCGGCGGGTAGCAGAAAAGACGTGAACGTTGAAAAACTTCTGTTCCAACATGCAAGTCCGGTCGAACTTCTAAAGCTTTTAATCTTGGGACTCGAGAAGCTCACCGGGCATCCAGAATCAGTCCTGTGGATCGGTTTGTGCAAAGCAGTGAAATAACTCATGGCGTGTGGATTCTCCCGTCTGGGGACTACTGGGGTTCGCCTGCGTCCCCGGTGCTGCCGGGGGGCCGAGCCGCGACCTCCCCCAGGTCGGCGCACTCCGGCGGGGGGGACGCCTGGCGAGGCAGGCGGGAGCTGTGCATGATGTGGGCGTCCAGCATCTCCAGCAGCAGGTCGTACAGAGGCACCATGTTCTTCATCTTCATGCAGTGGAGGTGGTCCATGCCTTTGTTGCTGCACAGTTGAGAAGAAAAGCAAATGGTTATTACTCAGTGGGACGGTAGCCCCGCCATGGGGCTGGGTGTAATTTGGGTCAATCAAAATGAGAAGATCTTCAAAAAGTGAGTATTTAAGAAAATCACAGCCTTTTTCTCAACATTCAGAAAATCAAATTTGAACATCACTTGATTGTAATGGCAAACCAAGATGGACGTATATGAAGACGGACGACATGACCGTCCCCCAAAAATGAAGCCAAAACATCTTGATCACCCCCTGGTGGCTGGCGGCAGTATATGTCACAAACCCCGCCCCCTCCGTCTTTTCAACGCTCGTTTCAGTTCGTCAATTTACTTATTGGATGCTTTAAATGTGTTGTGATGTCATGAGTTAAGTAGTCGCCTGCCGATTTCTTTTTTAGACATTGTACATCTGGTCGGGACCATTGAGAGATCTAACTTTGATTTAACTCCATAACCGCGATAGTCTGTTATTTGTGCTCATGACGCAAATGACATCGCCGGCACAAAATGGCGGCGTCCATTAACGGCTTCATTGCTTTTCGTACAGCGGTGGGGGAAGGGACGCGGCGTCCATCTTTAAAATACCGCCGTGGCCTCTCACCTGACGTGGCGGATGTGCGAGAGCAGCATGAGCAGGTGCGCGAGGCGGGTGTACTGCTGGCGGAAGGTGAGGCCGGTCCTGGCGATGGCCCACACCAGAGCGTCCGTCACGGCGTCCAGGAGGTGAAGCAGCTTGGAGCGACTCTGCGGCTCCTCGCTGCCCTCGGAGGAGCTGAGGCACATGTCTGGTACAAACACACAAACACAACGCCATGGTGGACGGGGGCGGAAAAATAAACAACCCGCCAAAATGACTCTGTCCTCCTGTGTGTGGTCATTTGCGCAGCAGACTTTTGGACTTGCAAAGTGCCGAGTTCGCATCTGCCACAACGAAGCCACTGAACGGAATTCAGTTACGAAACGACCAGAGATGTCACTGCCGTTTATTTTTGTATACGTTTGAACAAGAAAAGTACATTTTCATTCGTCCGTTGAAACAAAGTCAGACACTTTGGTAGAATGTCTTATGTAAATCCACTCGGACGTTTTCGGATTCTGCGGATGAGCGGATTAACAGCTATAAAGTCAAACCTTGTAGGCGGATAACAATCTTGACTATTTTGTTATGAGTATCAATATCTGCATCAAAAATATTTTTAAAAAATAAGCCCAAACAATTGACTGAAAAACATTCAAACTCAGTGATTGTCTCGTGTTAAACACATTCATAAACCATCCGGTAGTAATACAAAAGCATTAAGAGAAGTCTATTAATAATCTATTAAATTTTAACCATGACACACGATGAGCAGCCTTCAATAAAAACGTTCAGAATCGTTTCTGCTCTTTCTAGTATTGGTTTATATTAGTATTGACGAATAAGGAATCTTACTAGCATCACTAGCAGCTTCCACTACAAACTATTATACATTTATATAAGGTTATTTATTATTATTAATGTAATTTAAATCTCTTAACTTGTTCTTATACCAACCTTCACATTTTGTTACGAGGTTTCAGCCCTGCTGATACAAAAATCTGTGATGGAGGAGCTGCTGCACAAAAAACATGAGCCCTGTGGAACTGTGGCTGGCGGAGGCAATTAAAAAAAGAAAACCTTAGTGGAGACGTCTGGTGTGAACGCTCCCCGGCGAGGCTCTGACCCTGCTCGTCTCCTGACGGGTACGGCCTGTTACTCAGAGCGTTCAGCAGAACCAATGAGAGCAGAGACTCCCGACTTCACACAATGTTCCCATTAGGGCTGTATTTTTTATTTTATTTTTCACTCGGTAAGTTATTTCGCCGGTCGCCCTGCCAACCACTCCGGAAAAAGAAATAGGATTTCATGCCGAGACGCCAATCGAACATTCGACTGTGGTTTCACAGACTGAAGCATCACACGCACACACACACACACGCATGCACACACACACACACACACACACACACACACGTAGTGCATGACACATGGAGAGAACACAGGCTGACACGCACACACGCACGCACGCACACGTACGTACACACACACACACACACACACACACACACACACACACACACACACACACACACACACACACACACACACACACACACACACACACACACACACACACACACACACACACACACACACACACACACACACACACACACACACACACACACACGTGCACGCATACACAACGCACACACACGCACACACACACACTCACTGGAGTTGAGGAGAATCATGGCCTTGAGGCAGACGTACTCCTCCCTCTGCAGCTTGAGCTCTCTCACCCTGGACGTGGCGGCGATGAGCATATCAAAGATCTCCATGAAGCCCTGGACACAGCTCCCCTCTTCTCTACCGTACAAGGACACGAGCAGCAACACGTCATTCGTCACGAAACTGCTCTCTGACTGTTTGATGCAAGATTTTGTGAAACACAGATGTTTTCTCGTAGGGAGCATTATTGTGATGGTGAGTTAACGCTACTGACGGTTCCGTACCCGAGTACAGTTTGTGTACAGTGTGTGAATGGATGAATGGGACTTTGAGACGAGAATAGCTCTACACACATATACAGTCCTTTAACCAACTACTTTACTTTTTTAACAATTTTTCATTCCATGCTACTCTTCTTCTTCTACACCGGATGGAAACATTGTCTTTTTTCGCTCGACTTGCATTTAAACACAACGTGATAGTTAAACCTTTTCAACTACGACATTTAAAGTATCAATTAGAAGTTAATGCATCGATTAAATGATCCAATAATATAATTCTGAATATTCCAAATAATTTCCCTCCCCAACCAAAAAATTCCTGAAAAGAACTCCGTGACTCGACACTAAAGAGGAGGAAAGAGACGTTGGTCAATTGGTAAACTACAAGCGAATTCATTTACTACAGAAGGTCAGCAGAACATTTAGGCTTTCAGCAATAAGTGAATATTTAACTAAGATTCATTTGAGTTTAAATGTTGTAATTAGTTCCAAACCAGGAACTTTCTACGAAATGAAAAGGAAAATACAAACCTATTAGTTAAAGAGTTAATATACTTAAACTTCTGTACTTTAAATACAAAGTGCCGATAATACTTCTAAACTTTTTTAACTTTAACTTCAATGCAGGACTTTGACTAGTGTTTATGGTGTTGCATCACCGCCGCCTTTAATAAAGCAAAGCAGCGTTCACTGCATCCCTGCAGAGATACGGTACGATCAGACGGTGGCAGCGACCAGGAAACAGGAAGTGCCTCCTTTTTCATTAAAGATGAACGATCCCTCATCAGGTCACAGTCCGATGTATTTAAACCAATCCAATTGGTGTATTTTGCTGAGGCTGTGATTTCACATTTCGACGACCTCCGGTTATGGATTGTGACGAGCGTGCGACGCACTGAGAGCAAGAATCACACCGAAAGTGAGAGTTGAGGAGTCTGTGGTTGGAAAGGAAAAGGCACTCATCAGAACACGGTGTTCCCAGTGAACACAGGACTGGCTGACACGTTCGTCGATTCGAACAGTATTTCCACCATAACAGCGTATTTTGTACTTGACATATCGAAGGTCGTCCTAACACGCAAAACACCGGCGGGGAAACTGATCTGAGATCCGAGAGCAGGAAGAGGAACGAGCGAAAGGAACTCCTCTTATTCAGAGGAGAAGAACCAAGGCAAACTCTAAATATTCCCAATATTCAACATCCGCCACAGTGAAGAGGCAACTCCTGCTCTCACTTTCAGTTTTACCACAGTGGTTTTGGTGGAATTCAACCGGTTAATGACAACCGGGGGTCTGATCGTCTGACTGCTCGTGTTTCTTCAAAAAACGTTTGAATGATGATAATGACGACACTACTGGTTCAGTTTCCTCTTTGACATCGGTCACACCCATCACAAACTGTCGTACCCGAGTTGTACTAAACTTGAATCATCCTGAAATCTTTGCTGGCGACGCGGAGGCGGGTAGATTTGGGGTCAGCGGTACCTGCTCAGGCTGAGGTCGGGGGAGAAGATGAGTTTCCCCGGGTGGGCCACCGACCGCCACATCAGCCCCATCATCAGCACCTCCAGCCAGCAGCACTCCAGCAGGTGCACCTGGTCCAAGAGGCCGAGCTCCACGAACCCTGGGGACGGCACCGTTGGCAGATTAGTACAGAACCCTAGACCGGGGTAGCCAGACTAATACTCGAATCTGGAACCTCACTTTTCGATTTCCGACGGACGCAGACCAAACTGCCCCCGGTCGCAAATGGATGTACCTACAACCAGTGAGGGTACGTTTAGTCAAATGGAGTGGGGGTCCAGGCCGCGAGTCTGCCAGAGCAAATGAAATGAGCTCCCAGAGTTCGCCTGGGTCCCGGGCTAGACAAAACCCCGTGTGCTGCTTGTGATTCCCAGCGCTGGGCAAAACAAGACAAGCAAGGAGCAAGGTCTTTCATATTGCAGTGACTTGATTAATGATGTTAAGTTCTGTTTCTAATATGAAATCCAAAAGGGGCCAATTAGGCTGCTGCAACAGAAAAGATAGAATCAGTAAAAGAGTAGAGATCATTAGATCAGGTTGTGCTGCGCAATCGCTGACTCACTGCGGTGGTATTTCCTACATTTGGAGATAAAAGTTTTATAAATCTGATAATTAGAAGAGAAGTTTATCAAGGTGTCTCTACTTCATGCTTGAAAAATCTGGGAGAATGCTTCGTTTCTCTACAAATGCAGGAAACTGTACGCAGTTGTCTCGCAAAAGACCTTTTAAAGGAGACATATTATGCTCATATTCAGGTTCATAATTTTAATTTGGGTTATTACTTGAAAAGGTTGACATGCTCTGATGGTTTCCTCAGACTGTCCGTTCCCGCTGCTCCTCATTCCAGCATCTGTCTGAAACGCTTGGTTCTTCAAGGCCCCTCCCTCCCATTGAAGCCCAGTCTGCTCTGATTGGCCAGCTGGCTCTCTCTGTTGTGATTGGTCAACCGCTTCTAGGACATGTAGGAAGTGTCGGCCTCCGCTGTCGCTTTTCCCCGCTTTGTTTGGGGGAGTCGGCACTAGCCGCTAGTCGTGCCTTATGCACTTCCGTAACATCGTGACATCACCATGTTACGGTAGTATCTTCCGGAGTGCTGACGAGGCGTTTAAGGAGCAGTGTTTTCCGTCGGGGAGAGGAGCTCCCTTTACCGCGGACTTTGTACTTTTTTTTAACTCTCCAGACATTTTGCATACACAAAAACCTCTAACACACTAGAGGAAAAGGGGAAAGACTGAAAAATCATAATATGTCTCCTTTACAGACGGAGCCAGGCTGTGAGATTCACACTGATCACAGTGATGTCGCCTGCTAAAACAAGGCAGAGAGACGATTACTGTGTCTGGTCGAGATAAAGTGGTTGACTCTGCCGCTCAGCAGACTGATCCGCTCTGCGGGAGAAAACACATGAAAAAAAAAGAAGAAAAAAAATCCGGCATCATTAAAGAATTCCATGAAAACAAATGCGGATACTTCAACTCGCTGTTGTTTTCCTTCGCCAACCAGTCGGGTTGCTGTTTATATCTCATCTCCGAGAGTCTGTCCAGACGGACAAAACATACGCCTTTAAAAGGAATTTCATAAAAAAAAGGGGAATTGAGTGTATTTGCGGAACATAATGATGTCACAGTGACGTTAGCTTTGGATAGAAAAAAATGTCATTACCTCGTTTTATCCTATTAGACATTTGATCGAAATCAGCAAATTAATTCTTGAGTTATGGCCATAAATGAGTTTTGTGGTGGGGGGGTCGCAGTGGGCCTTGACCTTCGACCTCCAAAGTCTAATCAGTTCATCCTTGAGTCTCAAGTGGACGTTTGTGCCAGAAGTAATAAAATCCCCTCAAAGTGTTCCTGAATTTATTGCGTATACAGGAATGCGATGGTATGAGGGTTCACGGTGAGCCTTGACCTTTGACCTTTGACCACCAAATTCCAATCAGTTTATCTTTGAGACCAAGTGGAGGTTTGAGGGAAATTTGGAGACACCGCCCACAGACCTTCCTCAGATATGTCGTTCGGAAGACGTAAAATATAACGTCTCAGGCCGCAGCCGGCACACGACTAAGACCCTAATGCATGTATTTCCCAAAATGTCAAACAATTTCTAACAAATAATAATTTGACCAAAAAAACAAAAGCACATTATGTGATAGTGATAAGAACAGAAATGGTGTGTACACGCATAAAACCCTCAGTGCTTAAAACCAACGAATAATGGCGGATTACAGTTGCCGTTGCATCTTAATAAGCAATAATAATAAAAAATATTCAACATACTGTTGCTCATGCGAGTTGTGACTCTACCGCAAGAATGGGTCATTTAAAAGGTGATATTCTCGATTTTTGTTCATCTCAAAAACTCCCAGACTGACTAAATATACGTGAAAACAAAATGAATATGACTTCCAAGACCTGAGAGAAGAAACTTTATCCCAAAGCGTTGATCCTCGACACATACCTGGAATCTTCTTGGCCCAGCTGATCATGTGGACCAGCTCCTTGTCCGCCAGGTTGGTGAGCGACATCATGACGTTGGCCTCCGTCAGCGGTCCACTCATGTCCTTCATGAGGAAGATATCCGGCGGCTCCGCCTCCATGATCCGCTTGATCAGCTGCTCCGGGGTCAGCGCCGGCGGCTGCAGCTCGATCAGCAGGCCGCCCGCCGGCCCGGTCAGAGCCTTGGGCCCGTTCGCTCTGCCCTGCGCCGACAGACGGGTCAGTCGCCTCGTCTTCGGGTTCCGGTAGGTTCCCTGCTCCTTTCGCATTCCTGAGACGGTGTCAGAAAAATGAAACGTGTTGTCGGTGAGTAAATGGAAGGATTAAAAACAGAGCGGCATATTAATAAATTATATGTTTTCCTGGTTTCTTGTTTGTCGGGGGCACGAAAAAAAAAAGATGAGGTGATCAAAAGGACACTGACCGCACTTGGTCATGCCGACTTCATAGCACTTCCGGAGGCGACACGCTTGGCAGCTCTTACGGCGATTCTTGTCTATGGTGCATTGATTGGTTGCCGGGCAGATGTAGTCGTTGTGTCCTGAAACAGAGAAGAAGAAGAAGAAGAAGAAGATAACACGAATGAAACAAAATAAGAATAACAGAAAAAGGGTTTTTTTGCAGAACAACACAATAAAGTTGACCTCTGACTTAGTGGATACAAAATGTCATCACTTCATCATTTATGAGAAATATTGCCGTCACCATCGTACGAAATAAAAATAAATCTCTGCATTAAGGATCCACAGACACCTGTAGTGTCCACGAAGGATTATTCAGCAGATAACTAAAGTTCACACTGTGGGATTCAACTACAGGCGACAACAACAAAAAAATCCAATATCGCATTTATCATTTGATTGTGGTTTAATTCAACGCAGCAGCAGTATTTCCCTGAGAAACGATTACTTGGTTAGTGATGAGTGTTAAATTCCCTGAGAAGATTTTCGCATTTGCAGGAATGTAAATATGCTTTTGTGATTCGGGAACGCCGTGCATCGCAGTAGGTCAAAGGCTCTGTGAAGGCTGCACTTTGAACTTTGTACCAAATGTGGTGGAGATGCATGACAACAAACGTCGACCTCATGGCGACGCTAGAGGAAGAGTCATCGATCTGCGGGCGTCGCAAACAAAGCAGGCTGACGCCTCGAGCTGAGAACAGCTGATTCTGTTAGTCCACAGCGACGACAACCTTGTGAGAACCCCCTTTGAATTCTACGATTGGACTGTGCACAAGGCCGCCCCGACGACGCACGCTGGAACGGGTACTTTACGTTTTTGCATCTCACCCTGGATGCTCCTCTTGAAGAAGGCCTTGCAGCCCTCACACGACCAGACGCCGTAGTGGTAGCCCGAGGCGTAGTCGTGACACACGGCGCAGTAGTGGAGGTCCGCCTTGCCGCCCGACGACACCACGCCCTCCTCGCCCTCCTGGGAACGCCTCCTCGCGCTCTTGCTGACAAGAGAAGGAGAGCAGTGCGATTATTTGGTTTACCGTTTGTTTTCGGCTCCCTGCAGCCCCTCGTTCTCCAATTTCCTGTGTTATCACATGCGAGGATTTGCTGCTTTTTCCCCATATTTTACGTCACTCTTGGGATTTTAGGCGGTCGGTTGAACAGAAAAAAGCGAATTGGTGAAACCTGGGACGTTTTCACCCCCGTCACCCATTTGTTCGTTTACCAGCAGGATCATCCAGTGAACTACAAAAACAGATTTGCACAAAACTTGGTGGAAGGATGGGACATGATCCAAGAAAGAAAACATTAAAAACAAAAAGGGGCGGATCCAGGGATTTGTCGCCACTTTCTCGAACAGTGCAATCTTTGACATTTCCCAGGGAATGGTTAATGGATCTTGATGAAAGAAAAAAATCACATATATTTAGTTTTTTTTCTCCCCATGATTTTTATGATAAAAAATATGATCGAACAAAGTGAGAGACAAACAAATCAGCAAACAGAGACTGTCATGCAACACAACTTTGTTCATTTGACCTACAAAAATATTCTTTCCCAATATGCCACGCCTGGAAATTACTGTTTGCTCCCACTTCCTGAACCATAAATTAATTTTTCTAAAAGATTAATGCAGCGCCCCCACCTGTTTGTTGAGACACTGTCCCGTGGCGCCAAATCCACCCACGGACTCTGTATGGCCTGGCCGTGCTGGGGTCGGGCCGGGGCGTGGTGGTGCAGGGGAATGGGCGCCCCCATGTGGCCGTGGCCGGGCCAGAACAAGGAGGGGCTGAGCGACTGGTGGACGGACGGACAGTCCGAAATGCTGGGACCGGCGTAGCTGAAGATGGTGGGGCTGTAGAAGGGAATGGTGGTGAAGTCGTGGCCGAGGTCGGTGTAAGGGGACGGGATGCAGATGGGCTTGCTGGCGTCGAGGGACAGCCCGGGCGACGGGGAGCCGAGCATCGGGGCGAGGACGCAACTCCCGACTCGGCCGGAGTCCACCTCCTGGAGCTGCAGCCGGGGCTGGTTCGCCTCTGGAGAGGCGGCGGCCATCATGGCTATGGACTCAGTCTCGGTGTCACGAGATTTACTCCATCATCAACAGAGAATGAGGGCCAAGGATAGAGTCATTTTTTCTTTCTCCCGGTGTCAAGTTCACTGTGAAAATGTCATCTATTTTTTTACAAGTACTGGATCGTAGCCCTGACGGGAAAAAAAGAAAACCCCACTGGCACAGAACAAGGACAAGGACCGGCAGATGTACCTACACAGCCCGCTGTAAATTAATGTGACCTCTGAGCTCACATGGTGAATCCTCAGACGGAGTCAAGTGTCCACACCAAACGTGCGCCCGACTTCGTAATGACTCTGCTCAGTGGTGACGTGTCGACACAGAGCCGATCCCAGTTCTAAATCCTGAGGGGTTGATCATGTGAAGCAATCCAGCAGCTGGTGAACAACAGGCAGGAGCGTGTCTTCACCACAGCTCATCCCTCCGTCCTGCCACGAGTCCCACGTCATCAGGCGGCGGCACGTGGATCCGGCCGGAGACGCGCGGCAGCTGGAAGACAGAGAGGGGAAAACGCTCGGTTGAGTTTTTCTGCAAAGTGATGACGGTGATTCTTCATTCGGTTCGCTCTGGGACGAGGAGCTGTGCCTCGCTCAAATGCAACATTCCAGGAACGTCCACTTGTTTCCTCATGTGACCAAAGCTTTGTACTCTGCACAGCAACACCTGAGCAAGTTCCCACTGCCGAAGACGACCACGAGACGAAAAGCGAGTAGCTTGACCCTTTGAATGAGATTATTGTTCATAACAAGCATCGGGTAATATTGTAAACAATTCTCCTGGGATTTGGCCAAAGTTTAAGAGGTCGCATATTTTTGATTCAACTGAAATTAAATAAAACTGTCATGAACATGAGCAGAGAACTACTGGATCCTAAAGGAAGAAATATATCAAATGGTATTCTAATAAGCAGATTTGAGCAAATTTTTCAGATTTTTGAATTTATAGGGAGAGTGTCATCTCTATAAAGGTCTAAATAAGTACAGATTTGGTTGTTGATGTTTTTAATTTTACATTTACATTAATACCGATGTATTTTAGGGGGACTTTTGGGGTCTATCAGAGGCATTTCTTGACTTTGGTAAAAAATATTTTTAAATCTCCAGTGACTGTCTTGTGGGGGAGCAACAATGGTCAAAAGACCTTGAGAAAATTTTCAGATTTTTCCCGTTACGCATCAGAGAAAGACGATTTTATTGCATGTAATATTTTGTCCAAGCAAAAAACTAATGACGGGTTAAAAATTGAGCGTGTCCTCTGATAGTTCAGACGCAGAACGGTGTAATGCCGTGCGAGCCGGAGCTGCACAGAGTGAAAATCCAGGCCTGCAGAAGGATTGGGAGGAATTCCACCACTTTGAGCGTCGTGCTGTGTCTGAAAAGTGACAGGGGAGGAGAGTTAGATTTATACTGTACTTTAGCGAGAGACAGCTGGAAGCTCAATAAAACGCAACGCACACTGAGATCGAGTAAAAGTCCGGGCACATGTCGGTGTTGAGTTTTCTTTTCACAAGATCTGATACAGCAGGTCCAACGGAGTTAATCATTCCTGGGTGGCAGGAGTCTGTCTCCGGGCACAGTTGGTACATATCGTCTCCAACATTTCTGGCATGGAGCTCCCTCCTGGAAGTTGTTACTGATTCAGAAGACGGGGGAAAGGGGTTCTTGCCAAATAGCTGAGGAGAGCTTTGGTTTGGCCGGGGCCGACAGAACTCGATAATCCTGTAGGAGTAGCTGGAGTCTAACATGAGTAATAATGAGCTCTGCAGGAAAATAGCAGTAATTAAATCCGGCAAACCTGCGAATAGAACCGGTCGCCATTATTTATGCTGAATACTGCAAAAGTGGATTTGCTCCTTTGTGGTGTCAAATTAAAACACGACTGGAAAAACGCACCGGTACAGCTGTGAAAACACTGTGGGGGAATTGATTCTATGGCACTTTTATGAAAAAGTCAAAAGGTATGGCAGTATGACAAATAAAAAAAGAAAAATGGAAACTTAAAGTTGTTGTGTTACTATCCCCCTCAGACCCTGAGGCCATTTGTATTTCTGCGCCTTGAATAAAAAACCACACATCACAGTGGATGTTCGTTCTTTTTGCATTTCTGGATTCAGCTTTTGCTGTGGGCAAATCATGAGTCGGCAAAAACTTACACCAGAGACACCAGGAGAACCAACACCAGCCCAATTTTAAATCGTTATTACAAAATTAACATTCAAGTGTCTCCTTTTACTTTATTTAAAGGGGCAGTAAGCGATTCTAATGTTTTGTAAAAATGTATTATTATGTATTTCCTCACGGTGCGCCAGCTGTCGGTTCTGTGTGCGTGCCGGGAAGAAAAAAAAATGCAGGTTTGAGGCAAAAAAAAATAAAATTGGTGCGGACCGCACCGCACAAAACTGCGAGTGCCGCTTGTAAACATCACTCGTCGACTCCTTCAGAGGCGTGCTAGCTGGTGGTGCTGCAACTCCGCGCGTTTGGCCCGGTGGTTAATGCGTCCGTAAAATCAAAACACAACAGAGAGAGACAAGCTTTCTCCAAAAGTCGCTAACTGCCCCTTTGACCTAAGATGTTTGACTAATTACGCCTACGGCCGCAGTGCTGCTGCTCCCGGCGCCTCGGCCTTCACACGTCCTGAACAGTTTGGGTAGAACATTTCTCTCAGCTGTTACAACAGAGCAACGCTTTCGGGAGCATTTGTGCTTTTCGGTGACATTTCATTTGACCAACGATCCATTTGCTGGCTCATAACACTGAGATTGCGTTGGCAAGTGGGAGGATGTTGGGTTTTTTTTTTTTACCAGCGTCATCCATGGGGTTTATTAATATTCTTATCTGACATCTCCCCTGATGAAATACCAGGAAATCTGGCCTATTCCCCGTTTGAAGTTTAATTGCACTGGTTGCCAGCTCATCTGCTTCAGCTTAAATCACGGCGGGATGATTGATGGTGAAAAAAGGAATACGCCGTCTCGCAGAAAACTGTCTGGTACGACGTATGCGTCCCCGCCATCAATAATGTGCAAGCAGAAATTCAAATCTGATCACACTTAATGTCAGGATGTTGTACATAAGAGAGCCGTCTTCTTCAGCCTCAAGTTTCTAGTGACCGACTCCTAGATCAGATGAGTCACTTTAAGAGATTTGTTTTTTTTCTTTAAAAAGGCATTGTAGCAAGAATTTCCTTCTTTAATTACCATTTGGGGGTAAAAAAAAGAAAAAGCAGATGTAGAGAGTTTTAGTTTCCTTTGAAGCTTCAACTTTCGAACCTCCTCACTGTCACACTGTCCGGCAGCTGGCAGCCCATTGTGGGAGAAAACCTCCCGGATCCTCCCAACGCAACGCTGCTCATCCTGCCGCCGCCGCCGAGGCAAACTCACACAGACAGCAAACACTCCATATAAACCCGAGCCCTTTTAGAGAGAAGTCGAGTTTTGAAAGTGCAAGGTTTTCGGTTCAAGGGCACTGCAAAAGGTGGGAAACGTTACTGGGCCAGTTCCACTGCGCCCATTACTGCTTTACAGAGCTATTACAACAAACACACAAGTTTAACCATTATTGTCAATAGAGAGAGAAACGAGTCCCCCCCCCCCAAAATAATCTATTATGTTGAACTTTGATCCCAAATTTGCCGACTTCCACAACACGTGTCCACTTCGAGTCAGGAGGCAAAAGCAGAAGCTCAATCAGTTAAAAAACAAATAATAGTTGTGGGATTAATTTTATACAGCTGTGATTTCACACATTACGTAACTCTGCTCTCCACTAGAAGTGGGTCCAGAGTTAAAACTGCAAATCAGATAAGCAAACATATTGTGATTTCTCATGTTTCGATATAGTCCAAAGTATCCCAAGTCAGTGGCTTTATATGATTATATGCAAAATCTTTATTTTTTTTTTACTTTACCTCACGCAAACTATTTGCACTATGTGTATCAAAGACAGAGAATAGGTCGTAAGTATAGAAGCTAATATTGAGAAATAGGATTTGAAGTTTAGCCACAAATTTAATTAGCTATATAAGCTGTAAAAAAAAATGTATGCCTTTTTGGCTGATAAAATAATAATAATAAATAATTTGTAGATTTGTTTTTTCGGCAAAAAAAGAAAACCTCTAAAAACGTTGGAACCATGTAATTTTTTGAACCAGTGAGCTGGCTTCATGGATTCATCTTTAATTAAATATATTTAAATGTGATTTAAGGTCTTGTCTGAAGCTGCGTTAGCAATATTGAGACAGCGGCGGAGTTAGCAATAGTGCTACTCTGCTAAGTAGCACTATTAAGCTAGGTTAGCTAGCTTGGTGGAGCTGGCAATAGTGCTACTCTGCTAAGTAGCACTATTAAGCTAGGTTAGCGGAGTTAGAAAGAATGCTACTCTGCTAAGCTAGGCTAGTAAGCTTTTCTGATTAGATTTTAGCTACTGCCTTTTTTCATATATAGTTCAACATATTTCATTACAAAGATGTCGGAGAATTAAAAATGGATTTTTCAATCAAAGGGAAAAGTGGGTAAATTAGCTTTAGCTAAGGCGCACCAGCTAGCCGTAACTAGCCTGAGTGCAGTGAACTGCAGCTTTTGCCCGTTAACATTTACATTGACAAAATCGTTGATGCTGAAATATTTTGTCTGCCCAAATATGTTTTGGCATGATGCATACATTTCGCAAACATCCATGTAGATAATACTCTTTTGCGTGTGTGCACACACACACACACACACACACAAACCCCCGTCCGGCAATTCCTCAAAAATGACAAACAGAGCTAAATAAAGCCGAATCCAAAGAGCGACCGTTCCCAGCCATTAGCCAGCAGTGCACGCCTGACGCACAAAAGCTCAAGGCCATGTCGTTTTTTTTTCCCATCCTTAAAATCTGACTGCCTCCCCTCGAAATCGGGCGGAAACGGATGTGAAACCGCTCGGCGAGAAGACGCAGTGCCTCTGCAACACAGGCAGGGAGTGTGGCGGGCGGTCATGTCCGTGCTGGTTGATGCCAAAGAATGTGAGGAAGAAAAAAGAAAAAACCCTCGTTGAGTTGTTTGCCGTGCTGCAGTAATAAAAAGAAATCATAACTTGACCAGATTTTTTTCAAACGTCCGCCTTTAAACCACCGACAACACTGAATAAAATGGCCGACCTGCTGCGGACAGCGTTCAGATTCAAGGCAACTTCATTCTCTTAACTTCAACTCATGGGCAAGTTGGTGATGTCAGAGGCAACACATGCATCGACAGTTTCGGATCGGAACGAGGGGACAAAGAGCGGCAGTAAATAAATAAATCAAAAATATGATTACAGTTCCTAATAGTTGGAACGAGGGACTTGGCACGTTCTAATCTGCTGAACAGAACATGATCAGATTGGCCGTTGATCGCGTTCACTCTTCCGCTCCCTGAGGAAGCACAAGTCTCTTCGCTGGACAGACTCAGTTTTTTAGTTCGTCACGGACAAAAGTACAGATCTACTTAAGGAAAATGAGACGATGCACGTATTTCATTTCTCTGTCCTCAAGTGACAGTATAAAATACTAGTTCACATTCAAAGTCCAGCAAGTGGGCGTCTCATTGCATTGTTAATAAAACGCTGCATTTCATAGATCGGACAACGACATGATATCAGCAATTGGAGAAAGACATCATCATATCATTTATGAAAGGCAGGTAGAGTGCAAACCATGATCTGACTCCCTGCTAGTTCTGCAAATGAGGATTATTTTCGTTGTCGATTAATCCGTCAATTATTTTCTCGATTCATCGATTAGTTTGGTCCATATATTGTCATAAAATGTTGATTGTGTTTCCCAAAACCGCAAGACAATATTTTTGTTTTGTCCACACTGCCAAGATATTTAGTTCGCTGTCCTGGAGGAACCAAAGAATCCAGAAAATATTCATATTTAAGAAGCTGAAATCAGAGGATTTTGCTTTATTTTTCTTCATAAAAACTACTTGAACTGATTAATCGATTATCAAAATAGTTGGCGATTCATTTCGTTGTCAATTACTTATCGATTGATCCATTAACTGTTGCAGCTCTACTCCCAGGGACAAGAGGGCATCAGGTATATATATATATATATATATATATATATATATATATATATATATATATATATATATATACACATATGTATATATATAAGGAATGAAAATGGGACAAGACACATATGTGGGGTATTTAAGACCTTGGTGCGGGACATAGGTCACAAAATCCTGGCGTATTCTACAACAGTAAACTTTTAATAAAAAAAAATGAAAAATCATTGATCATGTTGCCTAATGTTTAAGAAGTGCTGAGTGTCTCGTGTGATTTAGCTGCTGATGATAGTTGTTTGAATCAACGACTCCCTTTTTTTTGTTTGTTTTTAAGTGATGGTACCTTTTGGGATGCACAGTTCAGACCAGGGTATAACAAGAAACCACATTTGAAGAAATTAGAAGATGGGGGGGGGGAATGAGAATGATTGAGATGTGATGTTTCAGGACACAATTGCTGTAAAAAGACACGTTTCATTTACATCATATTCATATGCCCCATGGATCCATGTGCATTTGCAGATATAATTCTTTGCAAAAATCTGTTTTAAAAAAAATAAGCCTATTCCATCCAGTACAGATCTATTAATGTTTTTTCTACTTCATGCAAACTCTCGATTAAAGTCTGGCTAATGATTTTTGTTCCTGTGATTCTTTTTTTTCCCTGTGATCCATTCTGTCACCTGTTAACCAGCCGCGGCACAAGTCGCACTTTAATTTCTGATGCACGCGCTCCCGGGGCCTTCCGCTTGTTGCGTTCAAGCCTGCATGACTTTGTGTAATAGTAAAATGATAATAATAATGATGATAATAATGATAATAAGTCAGTGTGGGACAGTTAATACCCTCTTCCTCCTCCTCTTCCTCTCTCCCTGCAGCGCTGCACGTCGCCTGCTCGGGACACAAACATGAACGTGTTGCGTTTGAAAACATGGGAGATATTAATATTTATATCTTACCGGAGGCGGCGGCGGCAGCGGGAGGAGAGAAAAAAGTTGCCCCGGGGCCGACAAGAGAGGTGAAGTCCGGCCTGGTGTGGGCGGTGTGGAGCGGGAGAGGTCGAGCTCCGAGTCCGTTCACCGACCGACTGACCGACGCTCATATAAGACTGTTGACTTCCAGCCCGCGGGCGAGCGAGCAGCTGCGTTCAGGGAACCGACGTCAAGCGCGACAGGGTGAGGCGCGCGCAAGCCTTCAGAATAAAAGCCTTTCCTCCACCAACGTTTTGGACTCATCGAATATGAAAAATATGAACACATGTACAGATGAAAATGACTGACACTGGGTTGTTTTTTTTTCATTTACTGAGAAGTGGGTCATATTTTTGGGAGTTTTCTTTTGGGATTATGGCTGGTTTATAAATACAGTAATCTCAAAGGGGTCGAGGATAGAGAACGACCGATATGGATTTTTGGGGGCCGATGCCGATATTGATATTTGGGAGTACAAGATTCCCGATAACGGCACATAGGCCGATATATATATGTATATATATATATGTATATTAAAATATATATATTAGTTCAAGCATAAACTTCATCATAAATAACCATAAATTAAAAAAACAACCAAATACAACTTATAACATCTTTTTTTACATAAAATATAAACATAAAAGCACCTTTAAAGGCTCAAATCAGTTGCCCGATAATATCGGTCAGGTGGTAGGAGAGTACGACTTTATGCAAGAACTTTTTAAAACTAAAGTGTAAAATGCTGTTCCGTGCTCGTCAGAGGTGACGATCTGGTTATGTGGTCACTTTCTGACAAAGGATAAAGTGAACATGTCATCTGGAAGAAAAAAGGGTGAAATGTGTAATCAGAAGATTTAATCCATAATGAAAAATCCCTGGCTTGTGCATGATGTGATGTATTACATTCATTCACAGACATAACGATTAGTTTTTCTAAAGGAACAACCCAACAATCTTTAAAAAACCCAGATGGTCAATTTAACACATAATCACATTAATTTATATCACCGTTTCTAAATTTGAAACAAAAATGGCAGCGCGCCAAGTTACTTGAGTATTAGAAAACCTGGGGAATGGGTCCAAAAAAAAGTTATCACTTTTTTAATCCAGATGGTTGGATGGGGGATTTTCCGAAACATATTCACCACAGAAGAACTTTAAACAACATTCAGGGTTTTTCCAAATGTCACCAGATAATTGGTATGCCAAAACTTTTGGATTTTTGAATCCGTCGTTCTATTAGGCCAAAAAAAAATTCTTTGGTTTTATCGTGAAGGAAATCACCCTATTTCCGGTTTGGTCTGCCTACGTGAAGTTGAATGTGCTCAGGGAAAGTCACAAAACCGCATCAGATTAAACCACACCTTCCTGGTTGGTGTCTTATCATCACCAGTGTGTGTGTGTGTGTGTGTTTGTGTGTGTGTGTGTGTGTGTGTGTGTGTGTGTGTGTGTGTGTGTGTGTGTGTGTGTGTGCACATGTTGGAGGCTCTCAAACAACACCATACTACAGATACTGTCACTATTAGATCAGTGAAAAAAGAGAACATCATCTATTAATCTACACTTGTCATGTTTATTTTGGTATTTTACAGCTTCTCAAATCAGCTGAAAATATTAACATAGCAACAGCTGAAGCTAATTGTATGTTTCAAAAGTGAGGATTATTGATTTCAGATACCAGTTTGTGTAAGTCCACTTCTGACTGTACAAAGAAGTCCAGAAGATTATCATACATCTGCTCATGGGCCAAAGTTATGATCCATAAATCGATAATCTATAATTTATAGCAGATCTGAAATGTCTATGAGTGTGACATCAGTAGCCGTTTGATCGTGGACTATGTGTTTATGCTGCCTCTCCATGCACCACTGACTCTTTGTCAATGGGCGTGTTATCCAGCGGTGCATGTTTGGCGTCAGAGGCCTGGACCGCCGCTCCGTTAAATGATGGTCAGTCGCTGAGCGGCACACGGGGGAAGTTTGACCTCTGAGCTCATTAGCAAAGACTCCACAGAGGAAACCGCTAATGACCGCTGCATCCAGGGCCGCAAAGAGCTGCGGAACAAACAAACAATGCCACACATGCTTTATTATTTCCCGGGCAATGATGGACAGACGCGGTTTGACTGGAGGCTACGTCCACATCCAAGATGTCACGTTCTGCGTCATCTGATTCGTCCTGAATGATATCTAACAAAAGACCTTACAAATTTTTTAAGACTCACCCTTATTTGTTTTTTATATATAGTTTATGGTTCTTGTGCCTCAGTGGTTATGAATAAATGTTGACTTGGCTGCTTATACACATTGAACAGTATTGTCATGCAAACGCAGCGGATATTGAACAAATTGTACAAATATAGCCGCCTGCACTTTTGGCTGCAACTAATGCTCATTATTTTAATTATTGATAGTTTCATATCTTCTTTTTTTTCAGTTTTTCAAAACATGGTTAGAATACAAAATAGAAAATAAAATAGAAAAGCACATTGGCCACCATGACGTCATAATTCCCAGAGCCTATATGGCGGCAGCCTACAGTCCAAAAGCTATAAACTTAGTCAGTTTACAATTTTACATATAATATACAATATTTGAAGAGGCCCAAACCAGAAAACGTTGGTGGGTTTGCTTGGTTTTTTTACAACGTGTTTCTCAACGGGCAAATTTTTTGCATTGCGCTATTGTTAATAAACAATAAGTTTGTCCTCCATCTCTGATACAGTGGCAGAACATCAGTGACGTCAGGAGAATCTCAGCATGAATTGGCTTTCGCGACATCTTTTACTCCAATGGAAATATTTCAACTCCAGCAGGTGAATTTCGTGCCTATACGTAATCGCGTTGCACGAAAAACTTGCTCCGCGTTTGGTGTGAACGCACCTTATGAGACTGGTCGAGTTCGTCGTGGACTGTTGTCCTACTGCTACCAAACGTCGATGAGCAAAATATGGTGAAACCAACACCGAGATGTGAACCACACAAACAAACCTGCTGGGACCCAACTTGCTTCATAGCTCCACAGTTATGGCCCGACCAATACTTCAATATAGATATTCATTAAGGCTTATCCCGGCTGAGTATTTTGAATACGATAATGACACATCCGGCAAAAATATCAATGCGCTTCAGACAACGAATTACGCAAATAAATGTATACACTAGTTTCTGTACATACAATGAGCCAGTGTGTCAGCCTGGTTGATCATCATTGATTTGTGGTCAATATTTTCAACATATTTCATGCAAAACAACAGGAAAAATACAGCCGTGTTCTCTGTGGCATAAAAAGATGAACTTCACGTGTTGACAACACGGACCATCCACCAGGAGTGTGTGACGCGTGCGAGCAACCGAAAGACCCGAGTGTCCCGAAGAAACCGGACGCGTACGGATGGATCATTTCCCTCTCTCCGCCCCACCGAGATAACCACTTTGCAAAGTGGACCATCATCGTCATTTTGCCGAGTAGCTCCTCTGCTAATTGTCGGGCCCGCCGCCAGCTTTTTTTTTTTCGGAAATTAAACGAGAAAAGGCGAGTTCATCAAACTCAGAGTCAGCGGCGGCGACAAAAGACCAAACGATGCTCTCCGCTGCAATTAGAGGAGGGAAACAGAGAATTCAACGTTCAGTTTTTCCCCCGTTACTTTGTGCAGATTCAATTGGCCTCTACACCTGCTCGCCGAGGAGACAGACTGTCTGTGTCTGAAAGAGCATTTATCGCTCCTTGCAATTTTCTTTGAGGACGAAGAAGAAGAAGAAGAAGAAGAAGAAGAAGGGAGGGAGGGAGGGGGGGAGGAAAAGAGCCTTTCACAGTCACACCTGCCGAGATAATCACTCGGAATTACGATGCGCTCATTTCGCGCCGCTCGAATCCCCATTTTCCGTGATTACGTTTGGTCTCGTCGGTGCTTCAGAGGCTCGTTTGACGTTGACCGGGTAACGGGCCACAGTCTGTCACCGCCGCCGGGCCAAACCCGCCATTAGTGCACCGCAGGTTGCGAGGTGCAAATTGTGCCGGGGGAGACGGGACTGCGCGGGGACCTGCCGCCTCTCCGCCGCGCGACGTACGCGGAGAGACGAGGGGGCCGAATTGACCTTTTTTAACCTTCAGTTGTCACGGTGGCAAATGACTAATGAACGTTACAGTCATTTCACCCTCACTTTACCTGCTTGGTGTCCCATTGGTGTGTCCTCTGGAGTGACTAATACAAAAAGGAAAGGAAAAGCATGGGAGGGGGCGTATGCTGTATATACCCCCGATCAGCTTGGCTTCCTGCACAGTACGCGGCCTGCAGATCTCGAGAACCATTCACCTTTATCGGCTTCCCACTTGGCATGCGTGTTGTTGGAGTGAATTTGGCGTGATTTGGACCGGCCGTACGTTCGATATTAATAAACTTTGAATAATCGCTCGCTGAGATTACGTCAGATTAAGGGAAAGGGGCCACTGCACCCGTTGTGATAGTGTCATTTCGTGATGACGTCATCGAGATATGCGTGTGATTACGGATGATTTGCTCAATCTCGATAGGCTGTAGAAAGCGGATGGCAAAAGTTAATGCATGACATCGCTGTGCGACATTGCTCACTGACTTCACAGTGATGTCACGATGACATCATTCATACCACATGATGATAAAATTCAGAGTCAAAATGAAATCCTATTTTTGTGCAGTATTAGAACAGTGATATATTTTTTATTACTAGTCAAAGCCTTCTGACCAGGACGTGCTTCATCACGACTCTGTCTGACTTCTCTCTCGTTGCCTTTCATTAGTCTCCGCGGGAGAAGAACGAGGGGAGCAGCCTCTCCGGGAAACAACAGCATCGCTCATCTCAGCAAATGTCCCAAAAAAACAATGTATGTGTTAATGTCCGAGGGACAAAGACCTGAAGGGGACACACAGGAATGATAAAAGTTCGGCATCGGGGGCCGAGGACGAGGAGGACGAGGAGGAGGCGGAGGTGGAGGCGGAGGAGGAGGACGAGGAGGACGAGGAGGAGGCGGAGGACGAGGAGGAGGTCAGGGTTGTAAAAAGGGTAAATCAGAGATGCCATGCTGAATGAAATGAGGACGAGATCAGGCGAGGACGGGGCGAACGACGTGAATCGCTTCCATCACTTTGCTCTGAGTCCGGCCTGCAGGTTAAAACACTCCGAAATCAGTCGCCCTAGAAATGGCCATGAAGGCCGACTGAAGGGGGATTTGATACGCAGGCCGGCTTATGTCTGGTCAAGGAAGTGAGCATCAGTGCTTCTTTTGTCTATCCTCATTCTTTTCCTCGGTTCAGCCTTAACCCAGATCATCCAAGTGAATCCACTCACGATTGTCCACAAAGGACTTGAAGGAATTTCACAGCAGATGTTGCGCTCGCACCGGCGCCATCTACACACTTATTTCATTTTGGATTCATCCATATTTTTCTGATTCCCAGATCTCGGATCGTGAGTAAACGGTGACGAGGCCCTCGCCGTTGGAGCCCCCAAGTCGTGGAACAGTTTGTTTGATTTAAACATGACGCTTTTAGGAATATTCAACATAAGTCGTGATTCATTTGTTTCATGATCGTTCTCTTGTTTCAATTGCTGTTCTTTGAAATGTCTCTCTTCCTGTTAAGCAAGTGCAACAGCGTAATAAAAGAGTTGACTATTATTATTATTATTATTACCTTCATATCATAGTATAGTACAGTATGCACCGTCGACACGGACACTTGCATGATGTCCTGTGACGGACGACATCACAAACACCGATGTCTGTGCCTGGCAGCATGCAAAGGTCAATTTCTTATTAATTTATTTCTCTTTTCTTTTTTTTCTTTCTTTTCCTCGGATAAATATTTTTATGAAAGTGTTTTTGTACGGAAACAGCTGGCACAGAGAAAGGAGAAGTCCCGTGTGCCCCGGGAGAGATGGGTCCATCAGTAAGAGGAACAGAAGGTTATGTCCCCTTCGAAACTCTTGACCTCCCCCCCCCCCAAAAAAAGAAGCTGCCCTCCATTTCACTGCGGGCTGCATCTGTCTACAGATAAGAAACATGAACCGTGTTATAATGCGACACCGAAAGCTGCCGAACATCCGAGGACTGATCTGCTCTCACACTCTCGCGCGATCATCCAATACAAATACAAGCCCCCCCGAGCTGTGTGCGGCATGAATCACTGCGGACGTTAACACGAGAGTACCTCCGTCGCTCTTTTCCCCGAGCAGCGGGCATCGAAGCGAGGAATTAGAGCTGCCGCGACCTCGGCGCCGGCAGAGGTCCCGTCGAGGTCAGAGGTCACGCTGACCTCTGCGGGCCACGGGCGCAGGCCGCGCATCACGCGCTGGCAGCTTTGTAGAAGTGAGAGTGGGAAGTTGTCGTGCCTTATTGTGGCAACCCGCCTGGCACACGAGGTTCTTGTAACGCCGGGGGGCATTGTGGGAACTGTCGCTGCTGTTTTCACACGCCGACCGCTGCGGGAACCTTCTGGGGTTTTGGGGGGGGTTTGCGTTATTGCGGCGATTGAAAGCGGAGGCGTAAGAAATGATTCAGCTGGTTATGAAGCGGGAGAAGTGGAAAAAGAAACACCAGCGCAGTTACATCATCATATCCATCTTATTTAAGTAACATGTTTAACAGTCTTAAGGCTTAAATGACCTCATTTAATGTTGGGATTGTCCTCTGACTGTCCCTGTCCTGGGTAAGGACTAAAGATTTTTGGGGGGATCTTTTGAATAATCTCAGAAAAATCACACATCAAAACTTTCACCGTACGAATTGATGTAGTCCACGGCCCGCGGTTCTGTTTCTACGCTTTCCTTCGCGATGGCCGACAGTGGGTTGTTAAAACTTCCGTTGCTGTTTGACTCGCCCCCGATTGAAAATCATCACAGTTAATAAGCTTTGCGGAATTTCTGACGTGTGGTAAAGGAGGCAGCATGTCGATTACAGTAAGACGTGAACAGCAGCGGAGGGGGAAATCAGGTCAAGAGATTATCACGGGGGAATAAAGGTGAGTACTGTACACGGCTGCGGGCCAGCAAACGCTCCATAAACTGAGAGAACAAGAAAAGATGAAGCGACTGACGGAGACAGAAAAGCAGAGAAAAAGATGAGAAAAAAACGCCGGAATCTAAAGATTTATGTCGTCAGACTTGCAGCCGCTTCCTGGCAAGAATCTCTGGATCCCGTCCGCATCTTTTCCATCCACGCAGCAGTTACGAAAGACCGGAGTCTATATCAGACTGTGGCCTGTGGAACCTGGGCAGAGGCGTGGAGGTTCCCTGTGGGCCTAAACCAGCAGGCCAACTACAATCTGTTGGGAGAACCATCTCCCCACACGCTCCAATCCGAAGATTTCCTCTCTGGTTTATTGATATCTATTGTATTTTTTGCCATGATTTGACAGCTGACAGCCTAAAGAGAGGCAGGGGACAGACGGGGAGATTTGATTTGAGCACTTTAACGACACCTTGTCCCAGTCGGCTTCGTCGGCAGGTAGACGACCACCGGACTGTCAGGGTTTCCGGCGTGAACTCTTTTTTTGCAAATATCTAACATTTTATAGGAGTCACAGATTGTGTCTTTAGGAGGACACTGAACAGTACGAACAGTGGATCTATAACTGCTATTCTGTGAGCGGCATCGAACAGACGAATGGACAGAAGGTTGCCTGAGATTTAACAGAGGGAAACAAAGGCAGTAATAATAGAGGAAGAAGGTGGGAGGTGTGTGTGTGTGTGTGTGTGTGTGTGTGTGTGTGTGTGTGTGTGTGTGTGTCCAGTAACAGGCTGAGTTATTGCCGCAGAGCGCCGTGCTCCTGAATTATAAAAGCAATTAAAACCATCCAGGACTTTGAAAAATGCAGCCAACAAGCCACCGCCAATTATTCCAAAATGTTCTCTGAGCATTTTTCTTTTCTTTTCTTTTCTTTTTTTTTTTTTGAACTCTGTAATGGCTTAGGCGGATTTATTATTATTTTTATATTTTATTTTTTTTGTTGCGATTATTCTGGTTTGATGCGTGGGAGAAAACTATGTTCTTTGATTTTCTCTTGAAGATGAAGTGGACCGAGGGAAGCGACTCTCCTCTCTCCTCCAGCGGAGCCACATCTGTCCGGCTAATACAATCCATCTCCAATAAAAAGGGACTTCAATGAGAATTTCTCATTAAATCTCTCTCTCTCTCTTTTTTTTTAACTGTTTTTTAAACTTACTTATCTAAAAAGAAGTCACCTTGGCCCAAATCAGATTCAGTCTGATCCTGCGGCTGCGCGAAACAAAGTGATTTTGTTAAAAGCAAATCTAACGGTTCGGTTACTTTTCACTGTGCCAGTGAATCTCGCAGCCCTGACAACCGAGCGGGAGTTTTTTTTATTATGACTTTATTATGTTTTCCTAGTTTTGTGGCTCCTCGACAGACTAAAAGCTCGTGGGCCCCGGTTTAATTTGTCAATTAAACGAGATGGGACAGATACAATATTACAATAAATCATATAATCAGTTGGCTTGCTGTGTTTAGAAGACGAGTGCGGCCGTTGGTGCACTTTGTATTAATAGCTCTGTTTTTAGAGACTTTGTTCCTTTTACAGAAAGGAAATTTGTTGAGGGCCACATTCACAAAGTGACGAGTCGCTGCTTTGACTCTTTGCCGAGTTGGTCTCCTTCTCTTGTGTCTCTGACTATTCAATAAAAGGTATGAAATGGCCAAAAGATTGTAGTTTGAAAATCAACTTGTCATCGTGGTCTTGCTTGACACATTCAGACATAATCTGCCATAACTACATATCCATTGACTCAAAATCAAAGCAACACATTTCTTCATAACACATTGTATTTAAAAGTCAATATTATCAGAAGATTATCTTTATGATTTTTTTTTAAAAATGGCATCAAGGCCCTGGTGAGTGGTCTCCAGTTTGTCTCTGTCTTGTCATAGAAAATACATCTTCTTTTTCATTAATGTTTTGAACTTTTTGTGTTTGTTTCACTTCCTTTAAACACGGTCTGAGTGACTCCGTCCAGTTCATACTGTATATTGCCTCTTTCACATAGTAAATGGATTTATTTGCCCTGGGAAAAACAAAAAAAAGTTTGCTAGTGGGATGACAGTGCCCCCTAGTGGCCGTTTCCCTCACCTACACCAAATAGAGACCGTAATAATATTGAGTCACATTTTCCAGTATTGACACTGTGTTGTTTTCCTTTTGCCACCTATCTACCACAGAAAGAATATTTTATGTAAAAAGAAAGTAACCAAAAATATTTTCCTTTACTATATAAAACCATATAAACTGATGAGTAAAACAGTTTAAACCAAACAATACTATGGGGGAAAAAAGCTGTTTGAATAACAAATGATTTTTCACACACACACACACACACACACACACACGAGATGTTGATACAAAGGGAGGAGTTCAGTGAACTGTAAAAACACTAATGGGATCCCTGACAATATAATTAACTAATGAGGTTGATGGAAACGACAGCTCTCCGTCACCAGGCAGCCCTCACCCCCCCCCCCCCCCCCCCCCCCCCCCCCCCCCCCTTCTGGATGCTCTCTGCTCACATCTGCTGCCGCTCGGCCCCAACAACCACTTCACACACTGAGTCATCTTTTCGTCACATATTCTACATTTTTCTGCCCAAAACATAAAATTCTGAAAAAAAATCAATTTCCATTTTTGAGCACATGGACCAGCCGCACTTTTTTTTCTGACCAGTCATGGTGACAATTGATTTTTAACTTCCTCCCATTTCAGGAGCAGAATCTAAAAGAATATCTGACATTGTTTGCATTAGAAGTGATTGAAATAACTAAGGACAATTCAGTTGGAACAACTCGACTTCGGCTGCAACTGCTGTGTTATTACATCGTGTGTTATGGATTCAAATATCTTGCTATTATTACTTTACAATGACACAACCTTGACATCTGAAAGGCTGGAAACAGAAGCAACCAAACAACTAAACAATTCACTGTTTTAATCGATGGTCATGACGTGAGCCACAACTCCCAATGGACTCCTGACAATAATGTGCATAAATAATGATAATAATAAACTATATGTATACCGCATTTGTCTTAACAATGTCACAAAGTGCTTAAGAAGAAGAAATAAAAAAGCCAAAGCGTTTAAAGCCAGACAATGCAGTTCGACCAAAAGGACGTGGGCCACATAAGGGATGCAACAGTAAAACGTAATAAAACGTAATAAAAAACAGTACAAATAAATGGAAAAATATGAAACCTTTCCAAAAGCTTGTACTCAGAGAAAGGTTTTGAGACAAGATTTAACAAGAACTCCTCCTCCCTCAGCTCCACTCAACATTTGCACATACAAAAAGATAAGGTTGAATCCATTGAAGCACATTCGGCCTGCACCACCTGCCTGTTGTGACGACACTCAGCGGGACGACACGTTCGACACAAAGAGAGCGGCTCGCTGCGATGTGCATGCATGTGGCTGACTGCACTTCACACCCCTCCGAGGCTTAGACTGCAGGTGCACACGTCAAGAGAGAGCTGATCACGCGATGCCTCGAAACCAGATTAAATGTAACTCAGTGAGTCTGACGTTTCTCATCTACTTACTTTCTTTTGGGATCTAATCTGTGCATGTAGAAAACTCTGCAAAATAACTCATAGCCAACAAGAATCGACACAAAAGGCCTTTGTGCAGACGCTAGTTCATCCATCTCCATGACTCCATTGGAAACGCATTTATTTCCAAAAAAGCTCCCCAGTTGTTTGCCGATTGGCCGACGTCGCCTCTGGTTAACAGTTAACCCTCTTTTCACGCTTGATTTCACGGTTAGTTCCAATTCCCTTAAAAGGCGGGAGGAAAAAAAGAAAAAAAGAAAAGCAATTCACCGGGGAGGTCAGAAGATGTGTGAGGCCGGCGACGCCTCCGTGGCTGCGGCCGCCGCGGAAACATCAGCGCTACATTGTGTCCGTGTGTCACTGACTGACTGCGGCCACTGATTTATCACTGAGCCACACAAAAACAAAAACAGAAAGGCTTCCTTTGTGTTCCACAATAAAAGCCCGGAATGTTGAACGCTCCATTAATTAGGCAGTTTGCATGAAGACACGGGTAATGATTAAGCTCCCCCCGTTAGACACACACACACACACACACACACACACACACACACACGTGAACATACAGTATAACAGCTTTGCTGTCTTTAGCTTTTTGTATAATTCTAAAATGCACGACATCTCGTTTCATGTAACTACAAACTATGGTATTTGAAAATGATTTCACCCGTGTTTTGCAGGTAAAATTCCCCATTTCATTTCATGAGCAGAGTAGTTAGAATTTGTCGAGTACAAGGTCCTCAGCTTCACCATGTGTAGACGCGACGTGAGATAGTATAATAATGTCAGCAATTATAGATTATGAAAGATCAGCGTTTAGTACAATGCAAGAGGAGGATGCAGAGAGGCAAAGAAGAAGAATCAGAAGAATCAAAAGTCCTTATAGCAGCAGGAAATATTATCTTGATTGTTTTGATGGGCAAAGGCCTGCAGCTCCTCCCAAAGGTCAAAGGTTGAAACAAAATCCTACTTAAGAAGAGAGCGTACTTTTGAAAGTATCACAAGTGAAAGTGTTCATTCACAATTACTGGATCATTAAAACTGAATATCAAGGGTCTGAACAGGAGTCCAGCAGGTTGAATTTGGAGTGAAAGTGAACTGCTTTATAAACATTTCAGACATTATCTGTAAGAAATACAAGAATATGAATTTCAGGCCAATGCCAGGTCAACCGCTGATGAGAACAATTTCATCTCCATTTCATTTTTTGTTTGTTTTTCCTAAATAATCTTTCTTTTTTTTTATTGATGCCTGAATCATAAATCTGAATCTGAATCTTAAGTATAGTTGTAGGTGCCACCGTCCAACAGTAGGGGTCAGTATAAGCATGTGTAGCGACAACAAATACAAGCACAGTGCCAAGTGCAGGTACTATAAATGTAATGTAATGCCTCTCTCTCTCTCACACACACACACACACACACACTTACACTTTCATTAGCAGCGTGGCTGCATGTTGACAGCGCTCTCCGTCCTCACATTACTGTTATGTCCACACAGCACAGTCTCCTCCCCTCTCCGATGACGTCACAGCCTTCATCGGCCACGCGCTGGACGGTCATGGAGACCTACTGTACGCTGGTCGACACCGGATGTGACTGTGAGCAAATACAAACAAAAACAAAAACATTAACGCCACACGGAGAGGGGACCAGTAAAGTGAGGGTCTTAAAGACTTGGTAGGGGTTTTCTTTTCTAACTCTGCTGTATTTGGCTGTGTGATCACTGTGAATGATGAAATATAGTGTGTACAAAATTAAAAACTCCTGTAGCGTCATGCTGCGTTCCATTAAACTTCAGAACTCGGCCGGAGCAATGTCACCAACCCAGGCTTTGAAATCCAAGATGGCTGCTCTCCGCGTTTCAACAGTAGCTGTGGTTTTTTTACCGTTTATTAGCATTTGTGTCTTATTTGTGTGTCATTAAATTTGTGGTACACATAGTACTGTCCGTGGACGTGTCACTACTGTGTTAAATGACGCATGATGCGTTGTTATGAACTGGTTTTGCTAACAATGGCTACCCGGCATCCATCTTGTTCTCCGACTTCCGACCAAGTGCAACTGGAACGCAATCGACTCGGTATGTTCGGCCGTGACGTCATTCCGAGCTTCGAGTTCCGAGGTAAAATGTGAGAGTCGACCAATCGCCACCTCCGTGCGACCCTTAAAAAGGATAATGCGGTGCGGATAATGGATGGATGGATATAATCTTACACATTTACAGTCCAAATAAGCCTTATTATCAAAAAAAGAAAATGCCACGGGCCATGTTAAAGATTAATGCGTCTCTTTTGTTCGATCAACTACTCCATTGGGGGCGTGATTTTCTACCACCTGCAGAGAACCCCGACGGCCGAGACGCCTTCTTTTACTCGCATCTCTTACATTTTGAAAAGGAGAAACTGATGAAGCCTCAGTCCTGCAACAAGCACCCGACATTAGACGACGTTCATTTTTCTTCTCGCTTGCGACTCACAGCCCAGATATTATCATATTTTAAAAATGCTATCCCAGGCCACGGTTTAAAAATAAACCAGCTCCCCGTGACGGAGAAACATTGCTTCTTTTCTCTGTGCGTGTGTTTGTGCGGGGTAGAAAAATCCTTGCCTGCCTCCTCCGGCTATAAACCTGCTGACCCTCCTTGCTGCAGCTGTAGTGCTCGTCTCTGCGTCGACTCCCTCTGTGGAGAAAATCAATAAGCACGGGCCAAAACAGCCACTGAAGGAGGGAGCATTGGTAACGCTATCAAACCATCAGCACAGGACTCATCGAGGACGCAACCGCGGCCGCAGCACAAAGGCATCACTTGTGTCCATGTTCGCGCGTGCACTCTTCTCCATTTCCTTCGAGGTAACGGTTGGAACTTTATAAATGAATGGATTCGAACACATGCACACGCAAAGGGAAACCTCCGATTAGCCCCTAATGTGAAGACGTGGGCCCTTTTTTTATCTTCCCCCCCCCTCCGCACCTCTCTGACCTCTCAGCACCCTCGGGCCTCCACGTGAATGCGCCGCCACACGGGGTATCTTTGGCTCCGCGCCTGCCGCGGCGTCCGTGCCCGCGGCTCCGGCTCCTTTATCAGGTGTCGGATGTGCCTTTGGTGTCGCCGGAGGCCCTGTCGGTTTCCCCCCCTTCGCGCGCCGCCCTTTGAGCCTCGCTGCACAAGCACGGCCTGCGTCACGCACGCGTTCTGGCGATGGAACAGTCCTCGACAGTCGCGCACCGGTTCCAGCTGCTCAAAGGTGAAGAGGTGATCTTTTCCTTGTCATGCATGATCACTATCTTTGGGTACTTCTGAAGGTTTGGTCAGACAAAAGACTTTCTTATAGTCACTTTAAAACACTTTTTAAACGTCTCTCCGTCGCTCACCACATCTGATTCACGGGACATTGCAAAAAAGGAATTGACATCACACAAGTGTGCGGCTGCAGGAGCAGCACAAGGTCGAGCATCGCCCATGGACGCGACCGAAACAACACTTGCGACGGGTCCAAATCCACAGTGCACACTGCCGCATGGTTCCCGTGATGCGGAAACCATCCTCAACTGTCTGCGGAGGAGTTTCGGAAAGCCCCGCTGCAGCCGACCGTGGGAACACGGGGACATGAAAGGCCGGCGGCTCGACACCAGGATAAGTGAATGAACCGTTCAGATGCAACGTTGTCCCCCCCCCCCCGACATTATTGGCAATTAGTGGCTGATAAGTGGGCAGGAAAGGCCGCAGACAGTGTGTGTGTGTGTGTGTGTGTGTGTGTGTGTGTGTGTGTGTGAATGTTGTCCCAGGGCTTGGTTGGTCAACGTGGTGGTGGTCCCAACAGAACGAGGATCAGGGGCTTTACGCCGTCACATTCCTACAGTAACACCGGTAGGTCCCGGAGGCCGGTTCACAGCGGGGGTCTTTGATTCGAGCAGTGGTTCTGCACAAGGATGAAATGAAACCAATCCTTTCATTTGTTCAACTAAAAACGGACATTTTCATACAAGTCATTGTCGTGTTTGAATGTCACGGACGGAACGGTGGACTTTGGCCTGTGGAGGGCAACAGAGCCCAGACGGAGACAGAGCCCCCCCCCCCCCGGCGTACTGAAGCATTTTGGTTGATGAGTAAGTTTATTGGCGCGGGCAACTTTCTGTCTTTCGTCAGCCGACTGACTCACTGAGTCACTGACTTAAGATGGAATGCACTTTCGAAAGAATGGATCCGTGAGTAACCATCAAAGCTTCCCCCCCCCCCCCCGGACGATCTGTCAGGGAGTTTTAACCCCCGACGCCAATGTGGATAAAAACCCTGAATGGAAGACACATTGTCCAGAAGCTGGTTCTTTTGCGGAGTTGATAGGCGCTTTGTTATTTTGTAGTTGGTGGGTATGACGGGCTGCGTCCACCAGGAACTGAGAGTGGATTTCAGAACTAGGACTTCAAGGGGCAGTAAGCGATTTAACCCGCAACATAAAATATTCTGTTAAAGGTAAAACTGCGACATTGAGAGTTAATGTATCGTGAGGAAAGGTTCTCAAACTGGCCCCTTTTACAGGTTTACTGTATGTCGTTGCTGTTGCCATGTTCTTATGCACATTATTGGCGACCCATTGCACATTCTTTTGACGTGTATTCCTTATATTTGTATAGTTTTGCAGTACTTCTATCTTCATATTTGTATGTTGTGTGTTGTGGGCCTGATACCTCGATGCTGTAACACCAGAATTTACCACCATGGGATCAGCAGAGTACACCTAGCCATCTATTCAATATCTCATCCTCATTGACGTATTGACATTCAAGACGAATTTTGATGTTGAAGTTGGAGCAAATTCAAAGTTAACTACAAAAACGCAATCCACTGTAACTCTAGTTGTGAAACACTGTAAAAGTTGTAACAATACTCACCACTGAACACGTATTGAAGCCAAAGTATACAGTACCTTCACGTAAAGAGATCAAAATGACCACAACTGACCACATATTTTGATCCAGGTTAAGCATTTGACGCTTTTATCTTATTGTCCTAGATGACACACGCTTGGCAGGTTTCAAATAGGCTTGAAAGTCGGGTGTGATGTCACACCCCCCCCCCCTTAAACCCCAATGAACACGGTTGGGAATCTTGACCGTCGGGTGGAATTTCGCTCCCCTCGCTTTGATGCCTTCGTCCAAGGGGGACTATTTATACAGCCACCACTTGTTGTGTGGAAAGTGCCGGCCCCTGCCGCGCCGCGGCTCCCCCCCCCCCCCGCGCTGTGCACAGGCCCCCGGGCTCGCGACGCTGCCCTCCTTATCGACAGGAACCCAAAGTTCCTCCGGTGGAAAAGTCTTTGTTCCGCCATCGGCCGCCACACAATGGAGCGCGACTCTCTGGAGTCGGCCCGAAAGGCGCTGCGAGCGGAGGCCCTCGCTCACTCCGCGCGCGGCACGGGCGAAGGCGCCGACCTTGGCGAGGAGCTATTGAGAATGTGTGCTCGGAGGCGAGGAAAAAAGGAAAAAAAAAGAGGCCCGCATGTGCGTTCACCTTGGCACAAGAGCGAAAACACGCGCTCGCCGTGAGTGTGCAGCAAAGACATGTTAACGGCTCCTGGCTGAGAAACAAATGTGAGCGGACAAGACAATTTGCTGCGCTGGAGACGAGAGGTGCATTTTCTATTGGTGCATTGTGTCTAGAGTCTGTATCCATCTGCATCTCCAGCAACCTTGACCTACAGCGACCTGGTGTATTGTATCTAGATCTGCGACCGATGGCTGTTTTCATTGTGGACGGACAATCTATGAGTCTAAATGTAAGACAACAGTAATAAAATACCTCGGATGTCAATTCCTAGAGGCCAATTGAATAATTCATCCCAAAAATGAGCATAAATCCCAAAGATATTCAGTTTAACATCGTATGTATGTTAAAGAAAACAATGGATTCCTCAGCTTGGCCTGGAAAAAAAATGATTGATCGATTTTGTCAGTTGAGACAAAACGGTTTTTGTGGTCCAATCATTTTTAGTAGACTTTAATACATTTCTGTAGATTTGCCGACGTCGCCTTGGGTGGTAGGAAATTGCGATAGAGCAATATTCGCAGTTTCATAGAACAAAACGTCCTTCGCTTTACGTGGAAAAACCACGAACTCAAGCGCCATGTCAATCTTACCATTCCCCCAGACATCAACCGCATGCCATCGTCGGCCAATGCCGTCTGTCGCAGCCATCAACCGTATCATTTACGGCATCTCCATCACCGACTCGCCAGTGTCGGGTGTGATGTGACTTGTTCTGACATCTCTGACCCCTCAGCCAGGTACAAGGTTGAATTACCACACTACACACTCACGACACCTATTACACTGTGTACACCATCTACATACAGGCGCGCGCGCACACACACACACACACACACACACACACGGATTTCCCCCTAATGACTTGCCTCACGGCAGCAGTCAGTCGGAGCTCCACGCAGGATGAAATCCTGTTACCGCTGGCTTTTCATGATGCCTTTAACCGCATTACACTCCCCTCTCAAGTCCAGATCCAATTCCCCTATCAAACAAGGTAATACACACACACACACACACACGGAGAGAGAGAGAGACAGCGACGGGGCTGCCTGCTTGTAACGTCGTCAAAAACAAAGTGTGTTTTTCTTCTTCTCTCAGCGTCTCCAGTGGCCCCAGCTCTCTGGGTAGATGGGAACGGGAGCTCGGTCGGACCGACAGGGGGGGGAGCGGATAATTCACTTGACTCTGGAGGATGTTTGAGTGCGTGTGTGTGTGTGTGTGTGCGTGTGTGTGTGTGTCGTCCTCATGATGATAGAAAGATGAGATAAGTCCTCCCGAGTAAGGGACATTTAGTCCGTCCCCGTCTGGTCATTAACTCGTTCAGGATCAGCACTTGGGTCGTCGGCTGTAGCGGGCCTGCGAGGTGGGAATGGACTGGGTGAAAGGGTGAGGGACAGGACCTTCCGCGATGAAAGGGTTTAAAGGGGAAACCACTCGAATTTCCCTTCAACGGGACGTTTGTCCCACATTTCATGGAGCTTTTTATTGTTTTGTTGTGCTCTTACTTAAAACTGTGATTAAAACATTCGTCCAATGACATCAAATTATAATAATAATCACTGCCTCCAACAAACCCCCTGCTGAACAACCACACAGGGCGGTGGTGCCACCGGGGCTAAAACCGGCGCCCAGCGTCCTCGCGCACTCTCTGCCGAGCTCCTCTTCCTTCCTAGCGACTCGTGTCAAAAAAGCTCGGGCGGCCCACGAACAGCGACAGTAACTGTGTCCTCCGTTTTCCGACGGACGCGTCAGGAGGTCGCGACGACAATGCGGCAGGGAGCATCTCGACGCCGGATTGGCTTTGTGCCGTTCGCGTCGCCCCGGTCCATTCGAACATGCGGGGGAATGCGTGTCTGCTCGTGTCTTCGCATTGACTCTGTATGTGATCTCACTCGGCGTGAACACCGCATCTCACAATGTTGAAGTAAGTGGAACGGACGGACCGTTTATCCGGACGCGACTCCGACGTGCGACGGGTTCGTCCCTGGGCCACGTCCCACCCCCTCCACCGAACTTCGTTGATCCCGATTCAGTAGTATGTTGGGCAAAGCTACCGACGGACAAACGAAGGGAAACGTGACCTCCTCGGTGTGGGGTAAAGATTTCGAGCTCGTGAATCGTGTCTTTAACCAAATTAAAAAGGCCCACATTCCAGTGGCTCCAAACTATGTAAGTAGTCAAGCCTGACGATGACCTTTTGCACTCCTGCGCGGACATTCTCATTATTTTTTTAAACTTTTGGTTAATTGAGGTCAAAGTCGCCCTGATTAAATCCACAGTGCATTACGCTTGTCCTTTCTTTTTTTGGAAATCAAAAAAAATAGTGGATAGTTCGAGCGCCACAATCGGCTTTACTGACAGCCACTGATCTCTAAGTGGGTCCAGCCCCGGCCCCCCCGGGCCCCCCCGGCCCCCCCCCCGGCCCCCCCGGGCCCCCCCGGTCTGTTAGAAAGGCTGCCGCGGCCCCGGCGACATGTTGGTCTGCGGGATGAAAGGCCCTCCTTATTAAGTCAGCTGTCACATCGGGCACCTTGCCAAGCGGCACATCCATCCACTTGCCGTTCCCAGCTGTGCCCCTGTTTCCGCGAGGCCAACTGCCGAATCCGGGCGTGACCTCACGCAACCCCGGGTAAGAGGTTTTTGGTTTTTCAGCGATATTTTCCCCGTAATCTGATTTTCACTAACAGGAACGACGCAGATGTTCAAAATAGCTTCCGCCCCGTTGTCGTGCCTGTGTTTATTACAGCTGAATGCGAGACCCCCGAAAAAGTCGGGATGAATGAAAGCGATCAATGGCCTTATAGAATCCATTCAATTAGGTTCAAATGGGACACTCTCTCCTCCATAACTTTAAATGATCCTTTCATTTAGTCCCGGTAATTGAACGGATTGGGCCCAGATGGAGTTGACCTCCGATCAGCCACCGTGAGGTCGCGCCTGTCAAGTGTCAAGTTGAGAGAAATTGATTAAAGGATCGAATGGGTATCTGATTAATTGATTTTTCTTCTTCTCTCCTTCCCCTTCTGGAGAGTGTCCCTTTCGCCTCCGGAGAGACGTTCAAACATAGATCAATCAGACTTCCGAGGCTGAAACCAGCTCCGCTGCTTTTTAGAAATCAGGAAAAGGAGATTCTCCCGTTCGGTTTCGGTTCAGACCAGATTCCAAAACTGACCGGTTTTGGTTATTCTTAAATGAATGAATAGGTCAGTTCGCTTTGGGTTGGATTCATGATGTATTTTATTAATTAAAGAAGGTTGTCATCTGTCCTGCAATATAAAGTGTTTTTCCACAACTATAGTTTAAATCATATTGGGCCAATATATTGGCCAATATGAGCTTTATATATTGGTATCGGTGTCATATAGACGCTTTCCTTTGTCAAACATGATAATAAACTGAATATATTTCGGGGGGTTTCACCACCGGTCGAATAAAACAAGCTATGAAAGTAGATTATCTTGGGCAATCGAGGTATTTAAACCGATTTGTGACATTTTAAAGGCAAAACAATGTATTGCCTCATTGGGAAAATTGTCAGCAGCTTCAACGATAATGAAAACAATTGTTAGTTAAAGTCCTAAGAGAAGATTTTGTCCAATAAAATGCCCCTGAGCAAGGCACCGAGCCCCGACACGCTGCAGTTCAGCTGCACGCTCACTAATGAAATGAAATATTATTTATCGCTGCATCAAACATCAGATGTGACGAAAGGTTCTACTGTAATACATTTATTTTCACTACCTCCATTTCATTTAATGAAATGTGTTTGAGATGTGGATCAGATCCAAGAAGTTGAGTTTCAGTTTGTTTAATAAACATAATCATTATGACTTTTTCTCTCCCGCATTATTTCCCCCAACACGCCGCCTGGCTCATCCAAACTTGACATGACTCGAGGCAACATATTTCCGTGGCATGCCCGAACCAAACCGAGGAATGTGTGGTATTACAAAGTCTTTCATTTATGATTTCCTTATTCCTTATGAACCAGACGAGTCAAGGCGGAGTCACAGAAGGAGTGCCGATATGAGGGGGAGAAGAAGAAATAAAATCATCAGCTAACTCTAAATGTACAGACTGTTCTCTGTATCGAACATAACCTCGCCCACATTAAGACATTGTTGAGATGCTTTCTTCAATTCATATCTTTGGGTTTCAGATTGTTTTTAAAAACCCTGATAAAAGCAACAAAAAAAAGTGATTCCACGAGGAAATAATTGGCAGATTAAACTGTGATGGGGAGAAAAACTATCATTAGAACCAGCTCATTAAATCTCTGTACCGTGTTTTTCAATGGGCTGCGAGGATAAAAGAAAAACAGTCCGTTCATGGTTTATTCCAATGAAACCACCTGACAATTATAATAATCATATGCAGCCGGAACACGTGACAAGGGGCCTCAACTGCTTTTTATTGTGCGGGGGTCACAGGCCACGACGAGGGGGAACCACCGGCCTGATCATTTACAGATTATTGAAGTGGAGTAAAAAGAAAGGTGCAATATTCCCTCTGTGATGTAGAATCAGATGGATACGCTTGAGTAACGTACAAGTACCTCAAATGTGTACCTTAGTACTGCTATCGTTCCTGGTTAAATGCAGTTATGTATATTATACATTACACAAATATAATATAATACAAAACCAATACTTTCCTTTGACTAGGAGAATTTACCTGCATACTTTCAGATCCGCCTCTGCACATATGTCACAGATCATGATTTAGTTGTACTGTACATACTGTAACTTGCCTCGGAGTACATCCTCGGGGGGGTATTTTACACTCCCGCTCTGGCAGCGAGAGGTGAAAATTGACCTTGCATATCACTGCACGGGGGTGTTGGGTTGCACCCGCACACTGTCACTCGAGCGTGTACAAACAGACACGCATGGAATATGTTGGAACCAAACATAGAGCGGGGAAAACTACATGATGACATCTCAACAACAAAAAAAGCCATCTTTCCATCTGTCTGTCCATGTAAACATGTAGGCTTATACAGTATGTGTGTGTATTATGATAAATACATATTCCGGATGTTTAGGCTCGTGATTTGTTTTACTGCGGCTAAAGGTCAGATTCTCATTGGATATTCATACGACCAACGTTTGCTGTGCTGGCATCATGCCACTAAATACGTATGTGTGCATGGGTGCGTGTGTGTGTGTGTGTGTGTGTGTGTGTGTGTGTGTGTGTTCACGAGGCCTCCTGGCTGAGTTATGCAAGTAGACCTAAGGCCACAGTTAGCCTACCCTACTTTGACCTTTGACATTTCAAGTTCAGTTCACCATAACAAACACATACAGTGCACATCCAAGCACTGAAATATATTTGTGCACAACAGATTCTGTTGAAATAACAAGAAGAAGAGGCCGGGGGTCCAGTGGCGCTGCTGTGTGAAAGGTTCGGACCATTCGGAGAATTGCAGACAATCTGAAGGATTGAACGTTTATCCCGAAATGAACGGGGAGGACCGGGTGAGGATGCAAGGAGCGGGCTGATGTGGACTTGCTGCATGCGAGCTGCTACAGCAGACGTGTAGAAAGAGGAAGCTACAGACGTCCAGCCTGGATGATGTATGAGTGAGTCCCTCTGAATCAGAGAGCGATGAGAAATGCTCGATTTTCTATATATGAAATGTACATTTTCTTACATCATATCTGATTATCATGCAGGGTTTCCTCCCTGGCCCTTTTATTTTAACACACACACACACACACACACACACACACAAAAACAGTTGTCCCGGAAAAGCTGCCATGGCACAAGCACTCCCCCCCCCCACCTCACCCATTCCCTCCCGTCTGCCAAGATACTGTGCCCCCCCCCCCCCCGCCGCCGCCCCACCTCCTGGTGCAGAGGGTACAGCACATGTGGGGGTTGCTGCGGTGGCAAAGCAGACCTGCGGTGCCAGGCCAGCAGTGCACAAACACACACACACACACACACACACACACACACACACACACACACAGCGACACAGTCGGGACACTGTGGCTTGTTCCCCCGGCCTGCCTCCGTCAGCCCCACTGTGCCAGCTGCAGCCCACTGTCCACCAGCACGTGCCAGCTTGATGTTCTGTAAAGGCCACGTCGTTTGGTGTGTGTGTGTGTGTGTGTGTGTGTGTGTGTGTCTATTCGAGGGAACGAAGGGGCTTAGCCTAAAATCCTGTCACCCAGCTGCCTCCACTGTCAGATGGTCCCAAAGACCCACATCAACAGATGTACAAGAGCTGCCACAGGGAGCAGAGCGCGCACACACACACACACACACACACACACACAAAATACCGCCGTCACTCTGCTGCAGTCTGCCTGTGTGCGTATGTGCGTGTGCACAGAAGGTGCATGCGTGTAACAAACGACGCCTGCAACCTTCAGATACACAAAGCGGTTATTACAATATGTGTCTCCACACTTTCCCAGTGACTGCTTCTCCTGTCTGTAGCGCTGTGCTACTACTACGTGTTTACAGAGGCAGCCTACAGAAATGTCCTTGGCTCTTCGTCTTGGCCGTTGTGAGGAAGGAGGGAGCCACTTTTGGAATCTGGTGTCAGCTTACTGATGCAGTCTGGGATCAGGGGGGTTATTGATGCTGACAGGCACCGGGGCGACTTGGCATCGGCCGGCCGCCTCCTACGAAGACGCGGTCATAAATAAATCTTTTTCATTATGATTGGCAGAGCAACAGAAGAAAAAAACGGGATATCAAGTCAGTATGTTTAACGGAAAATAACCACGATCAAGCGAAATGTCAAGTCTAAATGTGTTTTTTATCCTAATCCTATGCTGTGATGATTGCAAAACCTTTGGAGGCTTTATGAATGCGACTGACTCCACTGGACTAAGAGCAATCTGGTTCCCATCTCATTCGTAAAAACCCCGGGGCGTCGATATGGTGTTGTGACAACCTCCGATCTTCTGGGAAGGATTCGGAGAAGGTGGTGGAACCTGGCCGGCTGCAGGGATTTGCTCCATTCAGTGTTTTCCGGTTCATCTGGGATGGGGTTGAGATCAAGGGACTAAGTCATATCATTCCAAACCAAAATGTGAAAAAAAACCCAGTTCTTTATGGACCTGGATTAACGCAGGGGAGCAGCGTCGTGTTGGAACAGGAACGGGCCTCCGCAAGTGAGTCACGGTGTTATGAAAATACACCGGAGAGAAAATCAGACAAGAAGCCTTTCTGCAAAAACGCTCAGATACGAATCAAGCAGAGGTCGTTGAGGCTCAGACAATGTGACCAAACCCTGTGATTCGACAGTCATCCATATACGAGTATGTCCATAAGCACCATCAGCTCCCGTCTGCGACTCCACCACTTCCACAGAGCTGTGTAATTGGATCCGGCCCTTTTTTTTCCCCTCGACGACGGACGGTCCCATTAGCGCCGGCCATGGGCACCCACGGGAGTCGGGAAGAAGATCGTGCCATCCCCCCGCCCCCCCGCCCCGCCCCACTCGGCCCAGCATCACAACATTACTCATGAAACATTCACATCCTGACGTGACCGGGGACGGCGATCACGCCGGCCTCTCTCATTGGCGGAAACCGGATCGGCCCAGAACAGGAGATGGGGTTCCATTGGCGCGGCGCGAGCCGGGGGCCTGGCGGGCAGGACGGCGAGAAGAGAGGCCGCTGCGGAGAGAATGGAAGGATGGATCGATCGGCCCACACCCAGGCGAGGGCGAGGGCAGAGTGCTGCAGGGTTTCAGACGACGGGTCATTCTCGTGTGAATGACGACGGTCGGAGGCTTGACGGTAAATGATCTGATTGGAAGTGGGAAAGTCAGAAGATGTTCTTTAGAAGTTTCTAGTGGACAGGGTTAACACTTCTACGACAGTGATATGGTATGTAACTTCTACATTTCCTTTAACTGCCTTTAAGATATCGGTCTCTCAGGTGTTAGCCGTCACCCAATGGAAGTTCTTTTTTGGTGTTAAAAGTAAAAAAGTCCTGCTTCATTTCATCAGGATAAGTCAGTGGTCTGCGATGTGTCATCGTTTGTAATTGCAACCATGACAACGAAGGTCCTCTAAATTAGATGCACTCATTTTGATCCAAACGATCTTTCCCTAAATCTCACCGCGTAGTTTCTGTGGCCAAGCCAAAACCAATCCATGACCGTCCCATGACCACAGCCACGATTATTATCGCCACCGCGACTCTGGTCCACGAACCTGAAGATGAAAGGTCCTGAAAATGTTCGCAGCTCCGTGACAAGTGGCCAAACTCCGTCGGCCGACGGGCCTCAGCGCAGATATGAGAACCTTCAGCGAACCAAATACTACAAGCTCGGTCGAGATGTGTGAAAACTGCTTTAATAAATAACTGGGATGATTATTTTTGAAACAATTAAGCATCCACTAAAAGAACGGAAACCTTTTCACTTTGTACAAAATCAACTGGCGTGCCCCTTGAAGAAGAAACTGTGTACAGTATGCATTGTTCAGCTTTTTAACACCAGCAGTGATGCGTCTTTAATTCTTTATTTTGCTGTGTCCCATTTACAGGAAGAAAAAAAAAGGTTGGCGTTTTGAGACAAGGACATGGATATGAAAAGGGGTCAAACTTTTTGTAATTCAGAACTGAGTTGGTAACTTGAAAAAAACCAAAAAAACAACAACACATTTGCATGTGAAAAATTCACCATCAGCAAATATTGTTCCCTTCATTAAAGCCTTTGAACCAAGCATGAAGCTAAATGCATGAAGTCCACATTTGACCTAGTGACTGATTATAATTTTTTTTTCTAATCCTCCATCAGCCTTTTTTTTATTCCAGAGATCTCATGATAGCAGAGTGAGAGAAGGAGAGCATTTTACTCAGGCGAATAAAACACGCCACGATACACCACACAATGTTTTAAAGAGTTACTTTCCTTGATAAAGAAAAACAAAACCAACAACATAAAGAGATGACCATGGATTACACAACTTATGCGTCACATGAAGGCACCTGAAGCCCAAAGGGGTTTGTGATGGGTTTAGAAATGGTTAGGAGGGGAAACGGTCTTTAAGGCTACAGTGTCATGTCGGCAGTTTTCTGTTAAAGCAAATCCCGGTCCTGAACAACCATAATCAATGAACTGATAGAGAGTAAATAATAGAAAAAATGACTGGGGCATAAAAATGGTTTTTAAGGGAGGAGAGGAGTGAAGGGAGGCGTTCTTCTACGAGAAGAGCATCCAACGACTCATGTTGCAAAGAAATGGAATTGATGCGATTCTCCAAAAATGACCAAAAACCATTAATAAACCCTTCAGAAGCCCCTTCATTAGGTGGTACCTCAGTGTAAAAGGTTCTTAACTGTGAGACTGGATATAAAGTGTTTATAAAACCTGCCTATTTCGACTGGCATAAATAAAAGGAATGGCATTGTAAAAAAAATAATATTAATTAGAATAATAACAACAATAATAATAATAATAATAATAATAATAATAAAAATGTGTGACTTGTCTTTAAGTTACTTATTTCAAATATACACAGCGACTCCTTTAGTATTTACACGTATGTACAGAGTATTCATTTCTGATTTTGATCAAAATACCTTGAGTGGCGTTGCTGTGGAAATTGAACTCTCTGAATGTACACTTGTATCCCTTTGAGATCTGAGAACTCGGAGGTCAAACTGGGCAGCGCGACTCGGAGCCTGGACGCGGCTCTCGGAAAGGCACTTGCTACCAACTCAAATACTGCAACAAAAAAAAAATGTCCTCCAAAAACAGACGCCGTCAGCCAACGACAGCTGGGAGACAGGAGATCGAAGAAACGCAAAAACAATGGAAGGCCACGTAGTAGGCACTGGGGTTTCTGTCCCCTCCCCCCCCCCTCCCCCCCCTCCAGGCCAAGTGTTTTGGTAAGGCTGGCGCATGGCGGCCACAGGTGGATCGCTGGGGGGGCGGAGCCGGAAAGAGACGGAGCAAAGGGAATTTCTTTTGTTCCTCTGTCGCCGTGACTGCAACAGTGCATTTCCCTTAAAAAAAAAAACAACAACTTTCCTTTACCGTCCCTTTATAATGTGAATCTGCCCCCCCCCCCCCCCCCCCCCCCCGCCCACTCCCAACAGACACTGAACAGGAGCCCGCAGACAATTGAAACTAAATCATAATCTGTAAACAAAACGAAAAAATCTTTTATACAAGTTGTTTTTTTCTTCCTCCTCCTCCTCTTTATCGCGATTCATCGTTTCTTAAATGGTACAAATTCCATAAACAAAAATTGCAGAGAGCTTTCTTTTGCCTCCGGGGGAAAAAAACAACAAAAAAAAAAACACGTTCAGCTCTTTTGCCTGTACATGAGTAAAGAAAAATAAGCGAAAAAAAACATAAGCAAAAAAACATAAAAGGACGTTCACTGTGCTTCTAGCCTCCCCCGAAGTCAAAAATCGTTTCAGGTGACAGTGACGAAAACGTCGAAAAGCAAAGAATGGCTTATTAAAACACAAAGCCTCTTTTTCATTCCAAAAGTAGTCTGAAAATAAGAAGAGCTGCCGCCTCGCAGCGTCTCCCGCTTGCACATTGCGAGTCCCTCTTGTCTGAACGTCTTATACACAGTGGTCTCTGAGGCCTTTCTGACCGGTCAGGACGGCACTGACATTTTTCCAGCGGTTGTCTTTGGGGCTGTAGCCTGTGGTCCGGTGGGGCGCTTTGAGGGGGGAACTGGAGCTGTGCAGGGTGCAGATCGTCCCGGCACTGGACTGCACTGCAGTCTTAGAGTACTTATAAACCTGCTGCTTTCCCGCCTCTGCTCCGCCACACTCCTCCTCCTCCTCCTCCTCGAGCTCGCCTTCCGTCTCCTCCTCCTCCTCCCCTTCGTCACACGTCCGATAGGAGGGACCCATGAGCTTTTTGCGCTCCTGCTCCGCCACCCTGTTGCTTTCTTTCAGCTGCTGCTGCTGCTGCTGCGGCGGCGGCGGCTGCGGCGCACGGCCCACGACGAGCCGCAGCGGCTCCCACTGGTTGTTCACGTTGTCGTCGGCGGCAGATCGCCCGTGCCTCTCGCGCTCTTTTCTCCGCTTGCGTGTCCACCAAACGCTCACGATGATGCAGAAGAGGCAGAGCAGGCAGAAGACCACACACAGCAGAGGCACCAGGTAGTCTGTCGACATCAAGACGCACACGGAGAAAGAAAATTCAAGACAACCGCGGAGGAATCAGCGGATTAATCGGGAGCTGGGGGGGGGGGGGCCCATTACAAACCCTTGTGGGACACCTTTGTTAATTATTACTCACCCACTGAGGGGGGCATGACCTGCGTCTCCACTTTGACCTCAGTGACCGCCAGCATTATAGTGCTGTTGTGCCGCCTTGACAAGGTGCCCTCTATGGCGCTGGCAACCTTCTGAATCAGACTGTGGTCCTGTAGATCTTCTGGCTGGAAAGACTGAGAACAAAACCAGAGAACAAGGAAGTTAAACACAACCGCCCAATGACACGAACCAAGGTTCTTTTTATACCGTTATTTATGTGTCACTGCAGCTTTCAAAGGACGTACGACTAGGTAATGTACTCAGATTCTAAGTAATATAACGACAATAATAAACTTTATCTAAAGAGGGAAAAAAAGCAGTTGTAAAACCAGATTTAATAAAAGGACATAAGGTCACATAAGAGATAAAACAGTCAAATTAGAATGAGTAACGAAGGAAGCAGGTTTAGACAAAGTGAAACATAATTAAGTTGAATTCAGGATTTGGCTATTTGTGAAATCAGCGTATTCATTTCATCTTGTAAAGTGAGAATAATTGTGAGAGTAAGCCCGTTTCCTATAATTCCAAACTAATCCTTTAACCTAATTCAAGGACTGAACATCTTCCAAACACATCATGTGTCATGCATCATTAACCCACACTTCTGGCAAAGTGACCGGTCAAAGTTTGATTTACTGCAACAGGTTGCGAGAGCAATTGTACGCTCGACTGTCTCGAACAACAAACTACAGAGCAGCAGTTGTTCGGGGTATTTGGGTGCCAACCGACTCACTCTGTGCCAGATAAGAACTGATGACCGCCAACGCTGTGTTTCCTGGCTGCAATGGGGCCAAAGATTATCATGCTGCACACAATAGACATCCAACAAGCTCATTTGCCAGAATCTGAGTGTGGTAGGTTCACTTACTATAGCCACCTCCACAGCGTCCCGATTCGAATGGGCGACGTCACAGAGCAGCACAAGGGCGTGGTCTTTTGCCAGACTTCGGATGGCAGGGAGATACCTCAGCTCGTAGCAGATGTTCTCCACTGTTGTTCCCTGCGTATGCACACACACAAAAAAAAGACGGCGCTGATCAGAAAACGCCACCAGAGCCACGACTTGACAATCAAGCCTGTGCCCCTGAAAAGAGGCGGTATTATTCGCGCAGGCGTGACTCACTGGTGGCACTTGGCCTCTGTTGAAAACAAGCGTTGTGCGGACACAGCTGTTGTCCAAATGCCCGCCGTTTGGCTGGCACTTGGTGGTCACTTGTGGGGCCGAGGGTCCGGCCATGGAGCAGACCCCCCACTGGTGGCAAGGCGGCGAGAAGCAGGTGAGGTAGCTGTGCTTCAGACACTCCCGTCCGGCCGGGCAGGACTGCCGCCGCCGCTGCTGCTGCTGCTGCTGCTGCTGCTCCGGACCCGATGACTGGAGCAGGCACGGACGACGACCGCACAGCACCTGGGGTCGCGGGGTCATGACGCCACAGAGCGTTCATATTTACATTGCCCTCCATGTTCCATGCATCATTACAACCAGCAAGCCTCGGTGACATCTCATTTACGGCTGCAACTAATGGTTTATTTCATTACAGACTCATCTTGTGGTCATTCTTCCTCGATTAAATCTGTGCCAACACTTTTCTCGGACTGTTTTATTTTGAATAGCCGTGAATATAGTCCTCAAGAGGTCAAACTGGACAGTATTTCACAGGGAAAGCCCCAAAGATTTGAAAAAACAACAACATAATATACCAATTTTGATACAACAATTGTGTTGTTTCTTCTCAGGACCTAGTCATTGTTTTTTCTAGAAAATCACATGAGGTAATGTCTTCAAATTAGTCAAAACAAAGATCCAAAGCCCTTAAAAAATGAGTTTACTTTCGTAAAACAAAGAAAAGCAGAACTTGGTTTTAGTTTTAATGTGATTCTCCATCCGAGCACTGTAAAATGGTTGTTGTAGTTTTTTTTCGTTCTTTCCCATACGCACGCCAATGAACCGAGCAAAGTAAAGAGGAGCAGATATGTCATTGCAAGTGTGTTTAGAAAAAGGCCGCGCTACCTTCGTACAGTCCACGTTGCCGTTGATGCAGTGGCAGTTGTTGCACTCTTCCTCCCAGCGGCTGCCATGCGGAAACTGCAGCCCGGCGTAGTGGCAATTCTTCCCAATGCCTATGACTGCACGCGCAGAACGAGACACGTCGAAAGGGTTTTTTTAGCACGCGAACTGAACACAAACCTCGGATTAACGAGTAGGTTATGTCTTTTGAACGCGTAAGCAGCAGCACAAAGATCCACTTACACTCTTGACATCTGGCTCCTGTTCGGCCAAGCGGACAGATGCATCGGAAACCGTTGATCTCATCCACACACGTGGCTCCGTAGGCACAGGGTGAAGACTGGCACTCGTTGATGTCTGCGGGGGGGAAGAGAGCGTCACATTTCCCCTCGGTGGAGCAGTTTGGCAGATGGACTCTGAGGCTTTCTGACTGTCAACCAGTTTTTTTTTTGACGCGTACAAATTTTGCGCGGATTGACTCTGTCGCTGCCCGACAATCCGCAGATCGCCGTGAGGCATTTGGAATGAGCTGATTTGAACTGAAATGCTACGAGGACTTCAACCCTTCTTGCTGTCACTGGTTGCAGCGGTTTATGAGATGTGAGCAGCATAGCCACAAATTAATGTTCACCTTTCTCGTCGTTTTTTCGTTCATTTTTTGAATTGTCGTCTTCGAGGTAGAAAACAGCGCAGATTTTTCTTTTTTTTAAAGCAATAAAAGAATAAACCAAATTTGGTGATGCAATTGTGTCTTTTCCTCTCATGACCTTTTCTGTCAATCAACCCATGACCCCTCCAATTTATTGCATGGCCTCCTGGAGGAAACAGCAGCTGATCGAGACCCCAAACATTAAATTTTAATCATTATCAATGGGTAAATAGTTCACATGTTTAATGATCAACCTCTCGGCCATTAGACCAGCCTCTTTGAAAGACGTGTATCAATTGTGACTCCCCACCTCAACCTCTGAGAGGCCGACCATTGTCATCCGGATTTCACATGAACACGGGCTGGAGGAGAATTCGCAAATTCGAGCCTGACAGCAAAGGTGAACGCTATCCGGCCGAGACAAAGGAGCGGAGAAGAAGAATTTCAGGGTCACTGGGTAATTTGTCCTCAGTGTGTGTTTGTGTGCCCGTGTGAGTATGGAGGAGGGACGACCTCTGACCCCTTTGGCGTTAAAAGGACTGAGGAAAAAGGGAGAGGGCGGCGCCCCGGTCTTGCATTTAGGTGTCAAAGTGTCCATCTCCTTCTGGCCCCCCCCCCCCCCCACCACCATCTTTCTCGGTTCCTTCATCGCTCCATTTATCCATCCTCCTAATCGTACTAGGTGCCACGATCTACATTAGGGTCTTAGCAAATGAAAGAGGCGGTGCATCATAGAGCATCTTATATGATAAAAAAAAAAAAAAACGTCATGTCACTACTCACTGATTCTGCAGTCCGGTCCGGCGAAGCCAGGAGCGCACTCGCACCGAAACCAGTTGACTCCGTCCACACAGATACCGCCGTTGTAACTGAGAAAGGAAATAAAAAAACCACACACATATATATATATATATATATATTAGATGAGGCCGAACAAGAGCCACATCCTTTCCAGCTGCAACAAAGCCACATCAGGGTTTTTCTTTCGGTGGGGGTCACAAGGCTCAATTCATCTCATCAATACCAGCCTCCACCTTTCAGATGCTAATAGGCGTGTCCAGTCCCTCCCCTCCTCTCATCCTGCCTCTCTTCCAGTCCTCCTCAAAGCCCAGCTCCCCCCCAGGTCGCACGGGAAGAATGGATACGCAGCACTCCTCCCCCCACCTGCATTCACCATGGGGTAGGTGGAAGTCTTGTTCCCCTCCCTCGCCCCAAAATCTCTCTCTCAGTCCTATTCAATATATATGACCCCCCCCCCCCTCTTTCCTCTGAGAGATGCCCTCTTTGAGGCTTGATTTAAGCACAACTTCCACTGCTTTTCGCGGCCCTTCACCCCTCCAGCATGCAAAGTCTGTGAGAAGCATGGGGGCGAGGGAGCAAGGACATTTGTTTGGGTGGGTTGGGAAGGACGGGACATACCATGGGTGTGGGTTGCAGTCGTTTGTATCTGTTGAAGAGAAGAAATGAAAGAAAGCTCAGTGTTGAGCTGATACAGTGGCATATTTGTGTCGAGTTACATAATATCTCCCTGATTCTATACTGTATTCTATACTATTTATCACGTTTGATCTCCCTATTGTACCTTAATCATGTGTCATATTTATATAATCAAGTCATTTTGTAATAAATTTCGTACTAAATTTAATTGGAGAAACCACATCACATCTCAGCTGGAGACTTTTGGCATGTGTTTTAAAAAATTAAGGAAGTAATGGCCTCCGTGTTCAGAACCTCGAAAAATATCGACATTGCATCCATTACATTGCATCACATGTCAGCCTTATCATGCATAACTAGTATATTGCAACTGAAAACATTGGGATTTTTGGTGTAAGAGCGATGCAGAGGCACTGACTCTGGCCACAGACGGGGCCTTCCCAGCCCTCCTTGCAGATGCAGGTGAAGGTGTCTCCTCCTCCCACGCAGGTTCCACCGTTGGAACAAGGACTGGAGGCGCATGTGCTGTTCTTTGCTGCGGAAGGAGAGAGAGGATGAGCCAAAGGTCACAGAGGTGCACCAAGTGGTTACAAAAACGAAAAAAGTTTGCGCAAAGATTTAAAAATTCCAGCAATGGTCGACTAAGTTCCTCAAAGCTGTGACACACGTCATCCTGGCGCCTCACCTGTGTTGCAGGTGTTCCCTCCCCACCCGGGTGGACATGCGCAGCGGAAGGCGTCGCCGTGGTCGTAGCAGGTGCCCCCGTTGCTGCAGGTGGTTGCGTCACACTGGCTCTCACCTGGCGATTGAAAGAGAAACACTGAGATCGCATGTTGCACCAACACCGGGAGACCCGTCCGCCTGACAAGACAGACCGTTGGCAGTAAGAAAGACATGCCGAAGCCATGCCTCCGCTGTCATAACACACAGAGATGTAAAGCATGGTGGAGCTGGGGCCGGCGCCAGCTCCGAACATAAACACACACATTAACACAGAGTCGCCGGGACTCACGGGAATGGCAGGTCTTGCCCTTCCAGTTGTCGGCGCACTCGCAGTAGAAGTCGTTCACCAGGTCGACGCAGCGGCCGCCGTTCTTACAGGGGTTGTGTCTGCACTCGTTGACATCTGTCGGGCGACAGGAAGAAGACGTCGTTACGCCACACCGCTTGGGGAAACAGAAACATGCTCCGTGCGCTGGAGGACACGTGAACTCACTGTGGTCGCAGAGTCGACCCTCCCAGCCGTCGGGACAGAAGCACTGAAAGGAGTTCACGCCATCGATGCAGGTCCCTCCGTTTCCGCAGGGGTTGTTGATGCAGTCGTTAATATCTGAAATAGAAACACTTAATTTTGAGTATATAAGCCCCTGGATAAAGAGTTTCAAACACTGTTATGCAGTTTGTAAGAAAATATGAGGATTTTATCAGGTTTATTTCATGTCTGGGATTATATTGTAAATGATTAGATATGTTTAAAGCTGTGTCATACTGAGTATATGTAGGACATTTCACATGAAATTCTTTTTAAACTTCATAATTTGCTATAAGCCATCCCTCAATGATTTTAAAACTATGACCAAATGCTAAATAGGGGTTAAAACAAAGGAAAATAATTAAGGATATTTGTGTCGTCTCATGGGACAAAATATTACAGAAATTTAATTTGAGTTACATAATTCTATCAAAACAATATATTTTTTTGCATACAGAAGCTGAATGACTGAAATGCGTTTCAGTCTTGGTTTGATTTCATGGTTACGATCCCGCCCCGACTCACTCTCGTGACAGTAGATGCCGCTGAAACCCGGATCGCAGACGCAGGTGAAGTTGCCCGCCGGCCCGCTGATGCACCGTCCTCGTGGGCCGCAGACGTTGGAGGAGATGCGAAGCACTCCGGCCGAGTCGTTGGTCGCTACGGCAACGGTGCAGCTGTCAATCACTGTGAGGAAGTGAAAGGCGGGTTAGTGACTTTTTTCTTCAGTGTACCGCAGCAGTCTTCACACCCATGATGCTGCACGGGGATCCCGTCACCTTGACACGGGGCGGTTCGGCAGTTCTCCTTGAGCCGCTCGCAGGTTTTCCCCTCGTAGCCCTCTGGACACGCGCAGTAGAAGTCCTGGTAAATGCTGTGGCACTTGGCCTCATTCTCACAAGGGTTCGGATCGCAGGCGTCGGAGGGGGACCAGCCGGGGATCTGTGGAAATCACAAAACACATACAGTCATTTAATAAATGCAAATCAGAGTACAAATGCCCAAGTGTGCAATGTGAGAAGCCAGACACGCACTGAGGGGTCGTATGTAATGTTGTAATGATTTTGCTCCGGACATTTTCCGGAATTCTCTTGCCAGCCCCCTGGAACAATTTCCGGTAAATGTTCAAGTGAGCCCACGTGACGATGCAACAGGGAAATCTCTGGAAGTGCACGTCTGAAAACCTCTTATGAGTAAAGACAGTAGCCATGGGGTGAGGCGCCACACTAACTAAGCATCGCTTTCATGAAACGGCACTTTCGGTGATTATTAAGACAATTAAGCAGGTGAGGCCAAACGGGAAAGCGCGGCCAAAGTCCGCGTAGGTGAGCGGCTTAGATCGAGAAGGTAAGGCGCGAGAGCAAAGTAAGCCTCGGGAAACGTCCCCTAAGCTCATCAAAGGGGAATCCGCGCTTTTGGTTTCACGGCTCTGTGCACCAACATGCTGCAGAGCCACAGCGAAGGCAATAAAAGACAAATCATCTGCCATGCCACAAAGAACTGAACCGGAGGTCACCGCGTCATATTTTTACCATTTCTGCATGCTGCGACATGCAGGTTGGAGTGAAAATCGCTCGGTTCATGTAAACAGAAGCTTACAGGGCGTAAACGATGGGTTGCAACCTTTTTGCCATTTAAGGTGCTGAACAGGGGAGTGGAGAGTGGGACACACGGGGTGGTGAAGTCTGCGGTCACAGTTTATTTTACCCCAACTGACAGGGACGGATACATTTTTGCTTTACTATTTGCATGTGTGTGGTCAGGGGATCATCCATGCCCCCCCCCCCCCCCAGGGCAAGTGTCTATAAATATTCAGCACATTTCACAGTAGCAGAAAGGTTGAGAATTTATTCGTGGCGGGAGAACTCCACGCAAAAACGTAATTGGGGTCAAACGCAAATAAATCCTGCAGTATGTCGTATATCTGAAGTGCCTTGTTCAAACTATTTTGCAATGCACCCACCAATGTTGCACGCGCAACAATAAAAAATCTTGTAACATGAAGTGTTATTCTCAACCATGGAAAACCGCAGTCGAGATCTCATCCTCAGCCACTTCCCACCAACAAGGAACCGGTTCTTAAATCGGTTTTGCGTTTCCCCAAAACCGCTGCGACCATGGACGCGTCATCAAAGAAGGACATGGCTGGCGGTAGACATCGGTCGCAACATGGAGCAGACCAACTGTCCGCGATAAGAGGTGGAAGATCGTTGCATGACAGAAGAACGCACAGACGACAACACAACACAAAGTGCAGCCGAGGCTCGTTGGAATGAACGGCGCTTTGCAGGTTATTTGGTCATCAAGTAACGGTCAATATTAAAAATTATGACAGGCTCATTACACTCGATCTTTAGGGGGACATTAATGTCTGAACCAGATTTGACGGCATTGCATCCAATGATTGGCGAGAAAGAGGTGGAGAGATTAGCTGAGGACCAACAAGAATCTAAATCAAAGATTTTTTCGGGGCCGCCTCCCTGAAATTATTCTGTGAACGTGTTAAAATGAATAAATTGGTCCCACTTGACGAAGACAAACACGTTTACTCGGAGAATGAATGTTCTTGAGCGTTTCCACTGGCAATAGGAAGCGGGCTTTGAGTTTTCTGAAGACATGAATCAACCGGCTCGACGCCGTGACATAATCGAACGTGTACGGATGCGGAGACAAAATCAGAGAGAGACGCGTCCGAGTTTCGACACTGCAGGGCAGGAATGCAGGCTGCGTCCTGGCAGACATCAGAGGTCTGTAGTACGGGGGCAGAAATCCAGCGTCCCCTCATTCAGAGAGGCTCATATTTATAGGAGAGATGCTAAATCAGGATTGGCTCCTGACCAGCAATGTCCTCCATTCAGGGCCCGGGGGACGCGGCGAAGTGTCGGTTTCCTCGCCGCTAACCTACTTTAGCTTCAAACGCAAACTTCAAACATAAAGGGCTATGTGAGGGACACTGACATGTACTGTCAGCACGGAAAACATTTGCAAACAAAGCCGGGTTCCGGCTCGATGGATTGGAACGTAGTATTATACGACTTTCAGGCAACAACGGTGATGATTTGGCACGTGGACAGTTGGCTGAGATGACAGAGTTGTAATGGCTACTATAGTCCGTGCAAAGTGACTTATATTTTCTTTGAATCCAACTGCCTGTCAAATCATTACCAATGCTTTTTCACCTCAGCAGCTATATTGTATTTGAAATTGCTCTGGGTCTCCTAATCCACCTACTGACACCGCAAAAGCTGTGTAGCCTGAACCTGTGGTGTGACATTTGCCCGGGAAACAGAGTCAGATGCTGCAGACTTGTATATCAGTTCAGACCTGCAGGACAGATTCCCAAAGGCTTACCTGATTCCTGGTTCCTGCTTTCCATGCGCCAGCCCAGAAGGTGCTAGACGTCTAATGTGTCCCCCGCTTTAATCCCGTGGGCCGCCGCCGCCGCCGCCGCCGCCGCCGCCTCGTACGCTTCTCGCTCCATCGCTCAGTGACCGTCTAATGCTGGGACGTGTGGAACATGACACTCACCTCGCACAGCTGTCCAGCAAACTCCGGTGGGCATTCGCACACGAAGCCGCCCAACACCGGGTGGCACCTGCCGCCGTTCAGGCACGGCCTGCTGTCGCATTTGTTCCTCTGGATTTCACAGTGAGTGCCCACGAAGCCCGCGGCACACTGGCAGTGGTAGCCCCTCGCGCCGTCCTGAAGAAAGAAAACAGAGAGGAAACTAAAGAGTCAAAGAGCGCAACTCACATCCTGAGCTCATATCGAATGTTAAAATGAAATCGTCCATACCTTGCATGTGGCTCCATTCCGGCACTGGCCATGGCAGCCATTGATGTCTGATGAAGAGGACACATTATATTTCATTATTTAAGACGTCCACATGGGAATTAATCACTTGTCCACCTAATCCATTATTATGTGGGATGTGCACAGATTGAGTGAAAGTGTGGAAAAGGAATAACTAGTGACACCATCATAGACCTTGTAGATTGTGAACTGGGCATGCAGCGGATCCAGAGAGAGGAACATGGGCATGCAAGTTCAGTCATGACGGCAGAGGCCGGGAGCTTCGGTTTGCCAAGACGAGGTAAGAGCGTCTTGGCTACCACGTGTGGGGGAAAAGTGATGCTAAAATACACTGTGTGTCCAGGAAGTGAGAGGAAGAGGGAAGCCAGCGGAAGGAAAAGGGAAAATTGAGAAGTGACTTTAAAGGGGAAATACTGACTGATGTCACAGTTTTGTCCAGACCACTCCCGAAAACAGTTGCAGTGATATCCGCCAATCAAATTTTTGCAAGAGTAAGCGTTCACACAGGGGCTTCCCGCACACTCATTTGCATCTGTGAAGGCAGGAGGAGACCCCAAGTCCATCAAATGAAACGAACCGAGGGAGAACGGGGGGAAAAAAAAGACCAGAAACTCAGCTACTGAAGCCTCGAGAATACAAAAAAGATGATGCCTTTTTTGAAAAAGGCATCATGTATAAAAACCTTTTTAGCCATTTTATATTTCAAAACCAATGAATATACAGTTCATCATAATATTGTCTGTTAATCAATAATAAAAAAAACCCAGACAAAATTGTCCATAGAAATCAAGCTGACAACATGATGATATATTTTAATGGTATCTATATTTTTCATCCTTCTAGTACAATATGAATCGATATGAGCCATGTTATCAACTTACTCAACCACAGATTCCGAAAAGTCTCTGGGAAACGGTAGTTGACATTAAAAAAAAAATGAAAACACTAGTTTCCTCTGTCCCCTCTGAAAACATCAAAAGCGTTACAACATAGACTATATCCAGATTAATACGTTTTAATTTCAAAGCGCAGTTTTGAGTTTTCGATCCCCTAAAACGGAGACTTTTGGAAACGCTGCTGGCCCCGTTTCTGAAAACTCCACGGACACATTTTCATCTGGATGAGAAACGATGACACAGACGCGCCCATGTTCATATTATTGATTGGGTCTCAGCGTTTCCCTTTCTCTGATTCATCACCTGATGCTTTACTGGATGAATACAAATGGCATCAGCCCCCAGTTAATGTACCGGTGGCGCGTTCAACATGGATAATGAATCACAGGCGTTTTGCCAAACCTTATTGTTCATTGCGAGCAGCTGTTGGTGCCATTAAATTCTGCCTTTTATAAAAGCTGTGGCAACACGAGCGCCTGACGCGTCCCTGGATGGTCACATGATGCGTGTTGTCAAGCGTCGTGGTTAGTATGGATGGAGGTCGCATCTGATAAGCAGTGAAAAAACGCTCGTCTGGACGGAGATGGTTCTCGTTTTAAAAAACTAAAACATATTAGCTTGGGGCAAACCAAAGAAAAGCACTGCTGCTCAAATATTCAACGGGTTTGGGGGGACGGACGACTCCACAGGGATTCCTGCTGTGTTCACTCACGCACCTGTCTTCTTTGTGAAATCCTACACGCGCCACACACACACACACACACACACACACACACACACACACACACACACACACACACACACACACACACACACACACACACACACACACACACACACACACACACACACACACACACACACACACACACACACACACACACACACACACACACACACACACACACACACACACACACACACACACACTTCGCCAGGTACGACAGGAGGCCAATAGCTGCCTGTAAACTGAGATGGAAAGATGACACTGAACTCTTTGGATCTCTTTTCTATCCTCCCACCCCCCCCCCCCCGTCTCTCTCACTCACACACACACACACACACACACACACACACACACACACACACACACACACACACACACACACACACACACACACACACACACACACACACACACACACACACACACACACACACACACACACACACACACACACACACACACACACACACACACTCCCTAACTTTGTTTACCGGTTGTAATCCATTTCCTGGCTTCGTGTTGGTCACGTCCGCCTGCTGGGATGTGAGCGATATGGAATGGAGTGCCACCGCCGGCGACAAACAAACAGCCGGATATAGACACGCTCGCGAGTGGCTCGTAAAGTCATTGAGAAAAAGAAAAAGAACACCCTGAGCTGTGGGGCGGTTGCTGGCTCGTCCAGGATATTGAAAATGTGCCGTCTGGCCACGGGGGCTCAGGTCGGCTGGTTTTCAATTTTTAATCCCATAACACAGTTATCCCGGACAGCGAGCGAGGAGGCGTCTATTTTAGGAAACTGAAAAAACAGGGGGAAAAAATGGACGCACACAAATCCTAAAAACAATATCTACACGCGCGTGTGTGTGTGTGTGTGTGAGTGCACGCCGACGATTGAAAACTCACCGATCTGGCAGGTCTTCCCCTCCCACTGTGGGGGGCACACGCACTCGAAGCCGTCCTCCTTATCGATGCAGGTTCCACCGCGAGCACATGGACTCGACGCACACTCGTCCAAATCTGGAGGCAAAATGTCAAAACGCGCTGTTCACCCGTCAAAAACACTACGACGTGTTAACTGAAGGCCGGCGGCCGCTCGACGAGAGTCATATTCAGAAGGTGCGGGAGGAAAAAACAGGACATGCGAGGCAGGGGGATGACATGGAAGTAGCGGAGCGACTCACTGTCGGCACAGGTCGGACCCTCCCAGCCCGGCGGACACTGGCACTCGAACCCGGGGGCGACCTCGTGGCACGTGCCACCGTTGGCGCAGGGGTCGGACACGCAGGCGTGCTCGGCTGATTGGAAGAGGGAGGACGTGGTCACAGAATGAAAAGGAAAACTTCTCGTTTGCCCCTTGAACACCAAGTGTTCCCCCCGCCACGGACATTATTTTTTTTTATGGTTAAACTGGAGACCCACGGGTTTTCTCGATATATTCCATTGTATATTTATTCTGTTGTATTCTATTCCTGCACTTCTCTTTGTTTTCTTTCATTTATTGTCCAATTTACTCTGCAGGAAACACCGTTCCAGACTTGAACCTGGTAGAACAAGAGGTCTGAAGCGGGACATACTAAGTGTCTCCCGGTCCACGGCGAAGGACATCGGTGCAGGTTCTAGTGCGCGTTCTCTCCCTCACCTATCTGACAGGTCTTGCCAGAGAAGCCCTGTGGACAGGCGCAGTGGTACTCGTCCGGTTCGGTGTTCATGCAGGTTCCTCCGTTGACACACGGCTGGTGGCGACCGCAGTAATTCAGATCTGGAGGGAGAGAGAGCGAGACCAGGGACAAAGACACATTTCAAAACACGAAAGCACAGTGATCAGTATTATACCTGGAGCCACCTAAACAAGATCTACAATCTGTGTTGGGCTCAAAGTTGCAGGAGGCGAAAGAAGCAACAGCAGCAGCAGCGGGCAGACAGCTGCGCCGGTTAAAAGTCTCAACAACGCATGGCGACAGTCTACAGTCGGTAAACTTTACTGATTGCAAAGGTTTGACCCCTTAAGAGAGAACTAAAGCTAGGCTTGCCGATGAACGTTGAGAGTCTGCATCCGTCTCTCGTGCCTCAAAAGCGTTTCATTCGCACTTCACATGGCAATTTGAGAGGGAGTCGGGAGCTGGAGCCGCTAAAGACGTGTGCATTCAATCTGCTCAGAAGGCAGGAAGGATCATCCGAGGCGACGACTCAAAAGAAAAGGAGCACTGCTATTTTTGCTGCTTGGGCAATTAAGTGCCATCACCGTTCCTTGGGATGAGAAACTAATCCACAGCGAACTTCCAGCGTCAGCAGCGACCGTGCGCCTTCGGACTTGTCTAATTGGATCTCTGCACTGTGTTTCCAGTCTCTCCTCCCGTCGTATGTGTAAACACACAGAGAAATATTAGCATTAAACCATCTATTTATTTTGCCTCCTCTCTCGTCCTCATTATCCGCAGTGTTGTTCCATGTATCTGATTCCTGCACGCCATCCTCAGGCCAAAGGCCAGGTCACCCCGAAGGGCCGGTAAATAAATGAGCAGGGATCCGTCTCCACTCGGGATCTCAGGACCCGTTTGTCATCCCCCGAGGAGCTCCTCGGTGACAGGGGGGGTGGGGGGATCGAGTGTCCCCGCTGCTGCTCAGATCACACGGGGCAGTAAAACTATCCAGCTGCTGTTCTTCTCCGAGAGAATTCAGACCGTCGCAATGAAGGTCTTCTTGGCTACACGTATAGACGCATCCCGCGCCATTATTCCGGTGAATGACACCCAAATATGTAATGACGATATGCGTTATGTGGTCTATAAAATATTAAACATTACGGAGAATGCACCAAAGCCAACGGCGCCAGCTTGCTAAATTGCTACAGCTGTCGGACCGTTTTTCCAAAATATTCAGTTTACCATCATTGAAGCTGCAAAGGGGCAAAGTTTGTAATTTTTACAATTTAGAATGAATTGATAATCAAAACACTTTCTAATTAATGTCAATCCAGCACCTTGATTCTTTGACTTATCGTCTAATCATCCCTCGGGCATCATTGGACTTACAGCATTTTGCACGTTGACATATTTCTTCCTCAAAAGGTATTTGTCTCACAGCTCCACTTCCGAGTAGGTTGCTTTTGCTTGTGACTCATCAACTCCTGGCAAAGTGTAGCTGGAGGGGACGTGCCGGATGAAAAGTGAGGACTGCGCCAGCGCTTTGTGTGGAAGGGTACGAACTTCCACGGAAGAATAAAGAATACATTCGTACCTTTATCGCACAGCAGGCCGCCCCAGTTCCTCTCGCAGCTGCACTGCCAGGGGATGTTGCAGGTCCCGTGGACGCATCCAGGAAACAGCTCACATTCGTCACAGAATTGGCCCTGCCAGCCGTAGTTACACCTGTCGGAACGCAGATGCCAAAAAGGGTCACCATCAATCATTTACCTGCTCCGTGGAAAACATCCGTTTCTGTTCCCCTTCGCCAGCTGCCGTCTTATCTCGTGTTTTCTTTGCACTGCTCGTGCATGATCAATCGCCAAATTGCAGATTAGACAAATGTAAAACGTGACGGCCATCGCTGTTATTTATGTATTCATTTTTAAGAGTGTTTCGATTGAATAAGTTCATCACTGTTCAGAGGACGTATTAAAATGTGCCTCTTCATTGCAGTCGATTCCTTGAAGAAAACATCTACTTTCTCACTTTATTTCACTTCAAGATGGTGTCAAAGGGTCAGAAACATGATTTATATTTTAGTCCGATAAAAAAAAAAAAAAAAAAAAATTCTACTGAAAAGGAAAACAAACAAACAACATCGACGAATTTCTGCTGCTGGTGAAGATGTGACCTCAAGAAATCAGTGAAACATAAAAGATCTAAAAGGTCTAAATGGGTTTGTTCAAACCCTTCTGAGAAAAAAAAAACAACAACATTTTAATAGAAATCTGTGAGAGATGTCCTGATTCGAGAGAAACCAAATATGCGGAAAGGGACAAAGGGGGAAAATAAAAGCGATCCCGGTGGGGAAGTGCACCTAATATTCTACCTGCCTCCTTCGTCAGCCCGTCCCAAAGGCCTGCTGCCAACTAATCTTGGTGGAGGGTGACATTCCGGGGCAGGAGGGGTTAAGAATACTTCCAGCGGCTCCCGTGCTTTCGGGTTAGAGTCTGGGACTTCATGACAGCGATCGGCTATTCCGAGGCCGAGGTGTCGTCGAGCCAGCTGTCTTGTCAATTGACTGCTATTTTGAGTCCTCCGGCAGACGGCACCGCTGCCTCCCTGTCCGCGAGACGGGGCCCTGGCGGAGAGATCGCCGCCGTTGCCCGGGGCCGCAGTGTGGAGGGGCGGCGGGGAAATTCTTGTCACGCTCCTTCCCCCCCGTGCACCATTGGCCCCCCCGGAGAAGTCGGACAGCGCCGTGGCCACAACGCACCCAGGGACCTTTCGGAAAGAAGGGAAATCCGGCCACTTCCTTTTTAAGCCCGGAGGAGTCACGTCCGTATCGCGGCTACCCTTCAAAAGCCTCGCAGGTACATGTCGAGGCACGGCGCTCCTTGTGCCCCCGGCGAATACGCCAGAACAAGTCGAATGTGTGCTAATAAATTTTTTTTTTAAAAAGAACCGCTCCGTGCACATTAGGGAACGACAGGCACGTACCAGCTTTTGTGTTTTGCCAAAAGCTCAGTGGCGAACGGGGCAAAGCCCATAAACGCAAAGAGAGAGAATGAAAGCAGATGGCAGAGGATTAAATGCCAGCCTTCTGTGACCTGAAGCCTCATTAAATTCATGCCACTGCAGGAAGAGTCTTTACTGCTGCTCCTGCGTTCGTGTCACTTTTTTTTTTCCTGTTGACTGGAACTTGGCATTTCATCAGATTAAGGTGCTTCCCTTCCGTTGTCTGTCTGCTCACTGGTCTAAGGACGTAGCCGAGGTGGACACACGGCGTAAAAGTTTCCTAACGCTGGTCATAATTGGAGGCAAGTGTCTCTTTGCATCCGGCAGGTGGGAGCTGGAGGAGGAGGAGGAGGAGGAGGAGGAGGAGGAGGGGGGCGGGGTGGGTTACAAATGACGACGGGATGTGCCACATCCTGAAAGCGTTGAGCAACTGGGGGCCAATCTGCGTCGCTCTATCTAACTCCCGCTTCCACATCGGGAAACGTACATCACACAGTGGGATATTCGTTTCCTCCTCCGCCCCCCCCCTGCCCTTCAAGGGGGGGACTGCAATGCGGATGGGGAGGAGGACGTGACCATTCCCGGCACGTTTACAGTGGTCAAAATTCACACGCGGCCGACGAGGCCCGAGCCGCGCAGATGAGATGCTTGGTATTCTGTGGAGGATTTCGAGTGGCTAAAAATACAAGGAGGCGGCCGCGGCGTTGCCCTTTTCCTTTGAACTGAAGTGGAGATGCCCGCGAGGGAAAAGAAAAAGGCTGGCGCACAAAAAAAAAAACACAGCAGGCCGCGACAAGCGAAGGTGCCTCAGTTAGTTTGGCATCTAACAATGAATCTCCGGCGGCAATCAGATTACACCATTACCCCGAACATCAAAAGTTGTATTTTTCAGTTGTTACAGAAACCAAATGTTCACTGACAACAAAAGAAAAAAAAAAAACTTTGAACAAGACACATTTCTCTCTCCGTTTGAAAGACACAGATATATCCCTGCTAATCTTACATGCATTCCCCGGGGACGGAGCAGGAGCCATGTAACAGGTTGCAGCCTTGTTTGCAGATCGCTGGAAGACAGAGAGAGAGAGAGAGACAGAGAGGCATTTATGTGTTGTTACATTTCATCTCGTAAATACATATTCTTGAAGGGGAGCAGCGGAAGGGAGGCAACGACGTGGAAAAGGTGGTGTCGGGTGGAGGAGGAGACGGCTCGCTTGTTTGCCATGTTTCTAACAAGTGCGACAAGACGTGAGAATTCATGGCAGCCCGACCTGGGTTGTGGGGGGGGGGGGGGGGGGGGGGGGGGGGGGGGACCGAGGACGGGACAACTTTATGGCCTTCGTGTACAACACTACACCCCCTTCTTAAAAAGCAAGCCAGCCCCTGCTGCGCTCCCCTCCTCCGTTCACCCCTTCGACTTCTGAGGTCAGCCGGGTGATTTATTGCAGAGGGCCCCCCACTCTCTGCAGCACCACCCACAAACACGACCCAGACCGCTGACACGCTTTAACACGGGCAGGCGGATCCTTCCAACGCGCTTTCATTCGCACTTCATATTAAAAATCCCTAATATTTGATCTAAGATTTGAATAGGAAACGAATAATCCACAGCGATCTGATCTATTTGCCGCCCTACGGAGTTAAGTGTAGGCTTGCAATTAATATCAGTGTTAATTGGATAGTCTACTAGGTGATATGTTCATATTGACTGACGAATATGGTTTCCATCCTATACGACACAGGCAATGATCGAACCTTCACATTGGAGGAGCTGAAACCAGCAGATACTTGACACTTCTGCATGAAACTAATTGACTAACTGATGGATCACTGCAGCTCTAGAATGAAGCTCACAGTCTGCGATGGGATGGGATGGGTTTGGCAGACTGAATATAAACAAGGATGAAATCGAACCGCCTTCAGGATCCTTTACATTAACTGCAGGAAGTGGTGTAGCACCAAATTCTGGGCCCTACACATAAGCAGCTATGATTTCTTTTGAAAGAGATTAATTGACAGCTGTTCTTCCCTTGGATTGTTTTTACTCTCTTTCCTTTCTCTCTATTCTCTTCTTAGGGGGAAGACATTACGGAGCTGCCGAGTCCCGTCGATCTCTGTGATCCGCTGCCAGCTCACCTGTGCAGCAGTCTGGGCCCATCCAGCCGTCCAGGCACACCTGAGCCCCCGAGGGCTCACAGCGGTAGTGGCCAAAGTAGTCGTCGCGGGGAACGCACAGCTTGTTGCACTTGTTGCCGTAGTAGTTTTCGTCGCAGCGCACCCGGATGCGGTACTTGAGGCGAGCCGTGGGCCCGTCGTGCAGGATGGTCTGCCAGGGGTCGCCGGGGTTGATCATGCCGGTGTGCGCGCTGCGTTCGATCAGCAGCTCCTCGTCGTCTGGAACAGAGAGAGAGATGTAGGTAAAGATGGATTCGGATTTGACCACAGAACAAATAAATATTCTCTCTTCTGTGTAATTGTTCTAAATAAATAGTTTGAATCCAACAATTAAAAAAATAAATGAACTATGAGAATAGCAACAACAACCAATGACATATAGAGAGACAGTCAACAACCAATTAGCCCAGCTGGTTGCCTGGCAACCCCAATGGGACAACACAACTTCAGGACGTTACTGAAAACCCCAGTCTCAATATTCAATGTACTTCAATATTAGTGTTTTTATGTAAATTATATAAGATAAGTTTGTAGGGGGGGAAAAGAAGTATCAACCCCCACCCTATGCTTCCAGTATTTATGTTAAGCTAAGCTAAGCTCACATACAAGACATGGATGCCAACCCTCTCATCTAACTCTGGGAAAGTGAACCAAGTGAATATGTGTAGTCCATAAAGAAAATAAAGAGAAATGACACTTCAAGTTGACGTAATCGGTGAACACAGTTGCCGAATTCAACGGTTGAAAAACAGTCCAACACAACTAAGACGGCCCCCGGGGGCCACTGCATTAGGGGAGGTGACGTGTGTTATCTGAAACACAGAGAGTGGAGAGCGATGTGAAAATCCACTTTACTCTGATGTGAAGTCCCTTCTCCCACAGGAAAGACGCAGCGCATTGTTATTCAGGAGACAGATGCTTTTACATCACAGTGTGTACGTGTGGAAAGTACCCACTGAATTTTAAGTACGCGATTGAAATTCATCGTCTGCAAATTGATCAATTTTCTGGTGACGGCACACATCACCAGTGCCTCTGATCTCCCCGTGTGTGTGTGTGTGTGTGTGTGTGTGTGTGTGTGTGTGTGTGTGTGTGTGTGTGTGTGTGTGTGTGTGTGTGTGCACTGTCATGTGGAGGGGGACGCTGCCGTTTGGCCTCCAGCACGTAGGCAACACCTCGCGTTAAACACTGTTTGCCCCCGCGGGGGCTTCGCTGCAGCGCCAGCCTCCAGAAAAGAAAGCAATCTTTATCACAGTGGGATCGAAAGCTGGCAAACAATCTCTGTGGAAATAGGGGGTCTGTGATTTCCTTTTTTCTCCATGGCTTTGGACCGCAATGCACCATAGACATTTTGAAGTGAGGAAGCAGGAACGGACACACACACACACACACACACACACACACACACACACACACACACACACACACACACACACACACACACACACACACACACACACACACACACACACACACACACACACACACACACACACACACACACACACACACACACACACACACACACACACACACACACACACACACACACCTTCCTCTGCTGGGGGACTGACACAATGTCGGGACAGAATTAAGCAACAATAACAGAAATAACAGTTGCCAGATAGAGAACAATGGGCCCCGGGCCCGAGCCGGGCTCTGCAACCTCGGTGTCTAAACACTGCGCCCGGCCGCCCAGTCCACTCCACTTCCTGCTCGATAAACACAAGGAAAACAGCCGGCCCGCTTTTCCTGAGAACACAGGGGGAAGGGGAGCGAGAGGCACGTCGGACGACATGACGCCGGAGGAGAGGAATCTCCTACGTAGGACGAGACATGAGCTTGCTGCTGACTCAGGCTGGAGAACTCAAAAGATACACGCTGTGCATTTCCACGTTTGACTCCACTTATGTCTTTTGGGTGCACCAGAGACAACTTGGGTGTTTATTGCTATGCCATCTTACAGAGGGTGGTCAAATACCTGTGGCTTGTTACGGATTCAGAGTCTCTGCCAACGCTGAATTCCTGGTCACGAATCCAGTCGTGTCTCCTTTCCAAATTCAAAATCTCTACATCTACCTGAATGAAACAGGTTATGTTCATTGTAATGCAAGGTAACCCAAGGACCAAGATTGCTGTGGTATTACGGACGTCAGTCAGCCTGTTGTTACTAAATCAATGTAACTGACAGCTGATACATTGAATTTCCTAAAGACATTGACACAGAAACTGTATGCAAAGTGGAATTGGTGCTGATTTTACAGTTGGTCCAACTTTGCACCGAACCTAGAATAGCACGGAACCGAACAGAGTTGCGTGAGCACTTGTACCTGCTCGGCACGTCTGCCGGGCAAAGGCCACAGACGCAAACTGCAACTCGCTGTGACCTTTTTCCGAAGTTTTCCCACTACAAGCAGAGATTCCCTCGTCGTCTCCAGCGGAGGGTTGAACAGACCTCTGTGTTTTCTTCAACCCATGACATTAAGGTTGGAGTCGGCCGACGTCTCTGGGACCCGAGAGCAGGCAGGAAAATCATGCCACAGAGAACTCTAAAAGACTTTTACCGAAAGGTCAAATTCCAACATGTTGAGCGTTAAATTGAAAAATTGACTTTGCTCTCATCTCAATGAAAGGAATCCATTCTGAAGTGCCAAATGAGTGAGAAACGCGTCTATTTTGCTTCGTTAAAGCCGTTTGGCTTTGAGACTAAAGTGCTCCTGGCTGGCAGGAAATCAATTGGAACAGGCAACGTTCAGGCCTTGTATCAACCAGAAACAACGGAAGTAATTACTGTGAATGTACACAATTACTGTAGGAACAGGAGACTACACAAGGAGCGCAACGGTCTAATAAAAGAGCTGTGATGTCAAAATCTATTTCTTCCCCATTGTCCGACTGCGCAAGTGGAAATGCCTTTGATGTGATGGACAAAACAGGATGCGATGACCTCAAATAAATAAGGCGCAAGCTTGGACTGGAAGGGACAGCATGGTGGAGTGTATGGAAGACACATTCACGCTCATACGCGCATGCACAGGAAAGGTATTTGCGGGGCATGAAAAATGCCACCGTCTCCAGCGGATCAAAGCCGCATCCGACTCATGCGGACATTTTTTGAGTCGTCGGTGGGTCCTCTTCCTCCCAGACTGAGCTACTGCTTAGACGGGAAAAAGGGGGTTGTACGGGAGACAAACCCAGCGGACATCACCAAAAGGAAAACAGGATACAGCTGGTCAGCAGCGACCGCCAGAGCCAACGGAGCTCAGAAGAACCGAGGCTTGAATTCTATGTGAGGCATCTTAAGTGGCGGCGGCTCGCAGTGCGACATGCCTACAACGTGCTCCTTTGCAGTGTTCACGCAGGAATCAATGGACAATTTTAAAATATTAAGAAGCAAAACTTGAATAGGACAGCTCATGCACTCATGATATAGAAGTAAAGCAGTCATCATAGCACTTATGTCTTTACAGTAGGTCGACGGTGACTTAAATCACAGATATTTCAGTCTATTATTACAGTGTCATCTGATAAGTAAGAAGAAACATTTTTTGGGAATAATATTTGTCTGCTATAAAGTTTATTTTTTTAAACTGTAAAATGTCCCACTCAGTACATATTTTGGCCAATGTATTTTAAAATACATATATATATATATATATATATATCTGTGCTCTAATACTACATACTGCAATAAAACATAGTTCATACTTTGATTTTGAAATCCATTTTTCTCGTTGCAGGCAAGAGAAATCACAGCATGTACTGTATTCTATGTGAAGTTTAGACTTACTGCTGCGTGTGGTGTTGTCCCAGTCCCAGGCCCCTACGATCAACGTGTACGTCCGCTGGAAAGAAAAGAAAGTAGAAACAAATTAATAATCAGGTCAAATTATGGACAAGATATCATTCAGGTTCACTCTACAAGTCAGAACAGTTTGTTTATTTATGTGCATCCCGATGCTGCTGTCGACTGGCTGATTTCATTTGGCTGCGTCTCCAGCATCTGTGACACTTCAGCCATAAAGGAAAGGTGATGGGAACAAACTATGCTGCTGAAATGCAGCACTGCATGAAACCTTCTCACCCCACCACATGGGAATGAGGAAACCTTCCTCAGGAATAGAAAAATCAATACTTTTCCAGTAAATTAGAGTTGCACATTGCATGTTGTGACTGTATGTTGGGCCAGATATAAAAAAAAATAAACAGCTTTCATAGTTATTCCAGCAAATGCTAAAATAAGACAAAGATGTCAGGGTCTACACTGTACACTACTCTAGTGATGCAACTCTTCAACAAACAGCAGACACAGAGAGAGAGAGAGAGAGAGAGAGAGAGAGAGAGAGAGAGAGAGAGAGAGAGAGATGATGCAAAATCGATTTCATCGCAACTACAGAGGCTCGTATGCGACTCGGCCACGTTACTCGGAGGCGCGCTTGAGTTACGCTGCCGATGAAACCCAACGATTCAGAGATATGAGAGCAAGATACGGTAAGTAAAACAGTGGAGAGGGGCCAAGAGAAGCTGCGGGACGGAGCCGTGGAAGGGGAAAGGGTGCCAGGTAGGTATGACACCACCGGGGCAGCAATGTATGTACGCAGTTTCTACTGAGAAAAAGGCCACAGATGTTAGTCTTGTATGATTTGTAACTTACAATATACGTTTTTTTAATCAGCTTTGCTGAGACTTTTATTCTCACACTGTACAGTGGCTGCAAGACGAGGAACGTCCCCGAACTGTTTGGCTCGTTGGCGGTTTCTAACACGTTTTGTTCAACGGAGACGAGCGTTTCCTCGACCGCGCTGACGGTTCCACTGAGAACGCCGCGTGGAGGAGACGGCGCTGCAGATGGTCGGGTCTGCTCTGCAGCGAAGTTCAGTTTTTACATCACAACAGAATCACTCGGGACCAATTGGCCGCGACGTGTAAAACACTCCGCAATGACATTGACGGAGCGGCTGCTTTTGTCCGACCGCGGAACGGGACACGCCAGAGAATCCGACCTATCGTCCGTCCCAAAGCCGGATGATTGATCATTCACGCCATCAATCACGCACGCACGCACCAAAACAACAACGCAACTTTGCCTGAATCTAAATCAAATATGGGGCAACTGATATTGAGTTAAATCGGGCTTAATTTGTCTGTTAGACCTCGCTGGCATATGGCTGCGGTCTCCGTTGGTTTATTGGACTTGTCTTCCTGGAGCAGTTCAACATTTAGAAAAATATGCTTGTTTACTTTCTTGCCAGTTTATATAAGAAGATTGATACCACTGCTCGTGTCTGTAAGCTAAGTAAACGGTGTACTGTACACAACTTCCCATGTCGTAACCGCACACGAGTTCCATTTGAAGGGAGCATATCTAAACTTGAGTGTTTATATGCTAAACGGTTGGTGGCGGCACATTGTGCTTCGCAATCCTGGATCTTACCGAGACCCAGACACGAGGGTTTACGTTCTTACCATCTACACCTTGTGTTCTCTGACAGCCCACCACTAAGACCCTTATTCCTCGAATAGAAATCAATTTCCTCTAACGCAATCAATGTGCATTAAAAACATGTAATTTTGTTTTTTTCCATCATGTTTTTAGGAAAAGTAAAGCCTCGTCAGGTAATGATATCCATTAAGAAGGTCACTTTGCCAATATTAGCTGTGTGAGATGAACTCTGCCTGGCTTTGTCCTTGGTTGTCAGACAGTGAGGTAAATCAGTGGCTAAGGGGATTATCTGGTTTCACTCCAAGTTGTGCTTTAGTGCCGACCCGCATAAGAGAAAATGATGCCCTGATGAATTGATTATTATTGAACAGCAAGTTTGACAATATAGTTGGGCTATAAGGTATTTATTGTTCGAAACTCCTGAACATTTTGAGTGACGTGAGAATTTTCTGCTCGTTTTTGTTCTGAACAATTTGACAAAGTCGACATTTGTTTTGGACCGTTGAAGACGTCCCATTGAACTCTGTCAGAATGGGATGGCTCCTAAGGCAGGAACTAATTGTTTGCATTATTGATGAGTCGATTATTTGGTCGAGATAATATAAGAAAAAGTTGAAAAATGTCCATCACAATTCCCTAAAAACTCCGGTAACATTTAAATGAATTGCTTAATTGACCAAGCGTCTTAAACTCAAAAAGATTCAATTCATTATCATAAGAGACAAACCAAAGCATCAAATAGTCCCATTTGAGAAACTAGCACCAGTTAAATGCAGTATATTTAGTAATATATCAAGTATTCAAGTGATCCAAAATTATATATTTTGATTTAATTGACACAATGCATGTTGGGATATTGTTTCATGAAACACACAAAATATAAAATTCTTTAACCTGAGCTATTTGCACATCTCCATGGTCTGAGTAAACATCACACACACACACACACACACGGAAACTAACCGAGCTAACCAGCATCACAGGAGTAATCTAGCTGGTTCTGCACACTGCTAGGCAACCAGCTGACCTAAATAGCATTCATTACGTCACAGTTGTAGTAGCCAGTGTGACTGCTGTGACCTCTACTGTAAAGTCATCAACGGGACGTTGTCTGGGAGGGTGGCAGAAATAAAAGCATTGGGGATGTATTGGGGGGGCTTGAAATGAGAGAAATCACAGAGAGGGTGTGTGTGTGTGTGTGTGTGTGTGTGTGTGTGTGTGTTGTTGATCTGGGGGACCAACAAGCTGGTAGGCTGGTTGCTGCTGGGCTGTGGGATTAAGTAGGCTTGTCTGGCTGTGGGTGGTGGCGGGAGGACGGGGAGGGGAGTGTTATTGTGGAAGACCACGGGTGACAGGGGAAGGGAATGGAAGATGATGGGATAGAGGTGAGCTAAAGGGCTTGGGTCAGAGTTTGGTCAGCGGGTGGTCCAGCTGCATGAGACCGTAGCTGCTGGCAAGACATGAGAAGCCAAAACGAGACTGGGGTAGAAGAGGTGGTTGAGAGGAAAAACTACAGTTAGAAGAGAAGGGGTAAAAGAGAGTCTTGGGGTGAAGGCAACGGCAGCCAGTCTTGATGGCGGCCGATGCTGCTGCTGCCGGAAGCTCTGCCGACCCGTCCAACCGTAGACACACAACAGATGCAGCCTCAAAGATGGATTATTTGACATGAACGTGGATCATCCCACGACATGTAGCTCGGCTTCTGACCTTTCCACCCATCTCCCCTCCCCCCACCACAATAGGGTGGGCTGGCTGCCCCAGACTGAGCATGTGAGTGGGTGTGTGCGTATGCCAACGCACACAAGGGGAACGACAAGTGGCAGTGCATGCCTCAATGACTGGAGATGTCGGTCCTGGGGTGATGCCTGCCTGTACCGTGAGACTATGCAAGTGTTGCAGACAAATCTCGTCAAAGACCAAAGAAAGGACTGGTGGCCTTTTTCCGACCGTGACCTTTTTGGGTTTACCCAAAAGCCAGGCATGCTTGCATGCCGACATGTTGTAAATGTGGGGTTAAATAGTCCCCCTCAGTCAGTGTGTGTTGGGCTTGAGCAAAGCCACGGACTAGTCTGGTTTCCCACAGACCATCCCAGTCTGTGATTAGCTGGATTAAGTGACAGCTGCCCAAATGGTTGGAACAAGATAGGTGGATGGGCAGGGGGATAAAGGGGAGGAGTGGGGGAGGGAAGGGGGAAAGGCTACTGAACAAAGACCCTTGTCCCAACACCGTAACTCACCCCCATCCCAATCAAATCCATTGTCCATGAAGAGACACAGTCAGCACGAGGACAATTAGTGTCAGCATGTGTGCAACTGAGCCTGGGCAGGACAGTTGCATGGCTGAAGTAAAAAAAAATGTAATCAGCAGCCTCTGGTTCTCGTAAGAATCCTAGACTTACAATTCTGAACACGACCTAATTTTTATCAACCTGCCCTTTTTGTCAACTCAACACATGTCAAACAGATTTCAAAATGTAAGATGCTTCATCATTGACTACAAAGAATCCTCTGTCAGTCAAATCTCCAAACCCTAACCTGGTCCAAATGGATTAGAGGATTTACTGGGAGAAATCCTAGTTTTCAAGTCAAAAAGGGGCGGGGGGGGGGGGGGGCATAGTGAAAAAAAGGATGCTTATGTGTCATATACTAAGTGAATCTGTGTTTCCTCAAAATGATGTAACACTCAAGCACCATCTTTGCATCACATGTCACAAAATGGACCAAACCTTCATTCTTAAATTGAATCCAGGTAGAGTCAATTGAGTCAAAACAAAAGGCCATTCTTGTGAAGGCAGAAGATGGGACGGTGGAAATGTCTGGGGAGAGCCACAGGTGTAGGTTCCCACGCCAGATGAAGGGGGTGGATGGGCGATTGGAAGGTGGCCATTGAAATGAAAATCTACAGGGAACAGAGAGAGGTGGCAGTGGGAAGTGGAAGCCGGGGCAGGTTGGGGTCACTAAGCATCGGATCTGCACGCTTCTTTTTCAAAAGAGGGGTCATCCCCTCTGCATGTGGGGCGATGTGCGTGTTTGCATCAGAAGAAAACTAGGAATGTGAGATCCAGGCCTGGTGTGTAATCCCATGCGAGATCCCAGCCTGGCAACAGTTCGCGATCAATGGAGGGGTGCATCTGCTTCGAGGGACTGAGGTTTGATTGACCATTTTCTCCCTCTGGGAAAGTTGGGATCTGAAATTCGGTCTCAGTTTAGGGTTTTTCTGTGCCTCTCATGCAGTAACTGAAAAAATTCACAGAGCAGTCCTCCCATTTCTGTTTCCCCATGTCATTGAGAGGTGACCTGAATGTCCACCTTCCTGTTCCCAGCTCCTCCACTGACATCTCCTGATTTATTGCCTTCTGATGGGACATGAGGTCATCACGATTCATCCCGTGGCCAGTAATCACTGCATGTAATCTTCATTAATCTGTGATGTCAATCCCAGCTTTTGGTTTTACTAGGGCTGAGTCTATGCTGTTCCAGCAAGGGCATAAAGCTGTGGCGTCTCTGCTGAAGATGAAGGACCACTGGACACAAAAGCATCTACCTTCTCTGAACACTGGTCTTAAAAATGAATGGTAAAACTACGGATGAATGACAGCGGTACTCCATCACTCTTAATGGGGATAAATGGAAAGCCGATCCCTCAATATGAGGAATAATCAAATGAAAGATGGTCCAATAAAATGAATCCGTTAATCAACTCAAAAATGCCAAAGGCCGAGAATTACAAGTTGGATGGGTTTGGACCGTTTTCTGACATCCGTACTGAACATTGCTATACTTTGCTATTCCCGGGATTCTAGCCAAACAAAACCGGAGCTTAACAATCTTGTATAAGTCGACTCAAAATTATCAACATTTAATCTTGGAATAAGTCCTGGAACCTTATCTGACCAGTTTCGCTTCCACCTGTGCCGCAGAAACAATGCCAACCCCTTGCAACATTTGCAGTTTAAGAATTGTATTTTAGTACTCTGACATGAAAGACCATTATTCTTATGCAATTTTTAATCATTATTCAAAAATACTCAAGTTGGACCTCAGAATTCCATCCAAACACACATCACTAAAAACAGCAGTTTTCATATTAACACAGGTCATTGTGACCACTTTTTGTAAGACGACCTTACGGTGAGCAAATTCTGTTAAATTGATTATTGTTGTATAAATCATTGTTTTATTGACAATTTAGTCAGTAAAATGTCTGCCGATCAGTTTTTTTCAGAGGCCAAGGTGACATTTCTTTGACACTTTTTTGTAACTAACAGTTATTTTAATTATTAATCAGCCAATTTCTCAATGAATCATTTTTGCTCATAATAACAATAAACAGACAAAAGGTAAAAAGCAACGCAGTCTAGTTTAGTTTAATACATTGACACAATTTCACCATTGTAGCTACCGATTTGATATTGAAACAGTTCCTAGTTAAGAATCTGCTTGAATTGACCACTCAGCTAACCAAAGTGATAATTTTCCCACTCTCCTGCCAGTGACTCCTTTTCCCAACAAACACCAAGTACAAACTCACACTGATGCAAAAAAAAATTACATACAACATTTTACACCATCACAACTGTACATGTGTGGATGTGGGAGCAGGTTACAGACAGTCACATCTCTGCTGGGTAGGCAGGGAGAGGGCTGCGAGCTCTGCACACAGTTTGCTTGCCAGAGTCGCGTGCCAAGAGATGTCGCACTGATGGCAAGGCATTTGGCTGGCTGGTGTATACTGGCTGTGCACACACACCCACACACACACACACATCCCATTGAGCATGCTGCTACTATGCCAACAGGGTCATTACCCATGCACTTCCAATACAAGAAACCCCTCCCCTCCCGGTGCTAATTAACCAGCATGATCCAAGAGTATGCAACACGTAAAACAAACACCGACACATGCCCATTTGCATGAAATGAAATTTTAAAAACTAAATGACTTTGCATGCGAAACACAGATATGTCAAGAGTTGACATCCTGTAGTTAACAGTTAAACACTTATGAGAGATGTGACACTGACGAGACAGGAACAGAGTTAACTCGTGTTTTAACATTCAAACTAAAACACTAAACTGAACTCAATTTCTTGCAGGATTGATGAAAGCGTCAGTTGAGCAAAAAGCACATAAATGTGGTGATGAATTCATGCATCTTATATCAAAAAACAAGGCAAGAAGTCACAATAATAACGTGCGATAACACTTTTTACCATCATGCGTCAAACGACTTAAGATTTTCAAACAGGCGGGTTCAACCTCAATTCTCGTGGACTCTCAGTTGTTTGAGAATGCCTTCCTCAGGTGTTAATTTGCCCCGAGAAGTCCCGAGAAGCTATTACGCCAATAGAAATGCTTCAGAAATATTAACGGGCTAATTCCTGATCCAAAATCAGCAGGGCGCCCGACTGCAGAGCAATACAGTCCTGCCTCCGGCTGAGCCCCCATTGTCATTTCAAACCGGTTCAACAGTAAAGTGACAATTTAACTGCCCATGTAATGACACGCTTTAATTACCCCCGCAAGGAGCCTCCAGCACCTGCACACCATTCATTTAACAAGAGGCAGGGGATGCGGTGGGCCACAGCAACACGCACACGGATTTAAAACAGAGGAATAAATGCAGAGCGGCGACGGAAATAGGCACACGCAGAGACACACAACTACACAACTGTTATGCATATCTGCGTGGTACACGGCCTATGTTGGAGTTGTTGAAAGTTACACCTGAGATGTAGTTGCATGATTCAGGCATTGAATTTGACGGTACTTTATTTACTGTCAGGCTACAGCTGAATAAATTCTTCCTTAATTTTTCCATGAATTTGAGTAATTATTTGTGGTAGGGGCTTTTTTTTTTTTTTTTTACTTCTTAAATACTACAATTCCCATTAACTTCCAGTTCATGACAGCAGCCAATATGCATCTTTTAAGTTAATACACATGTTCACACGCTGCTCTTGACATCAACTTATCTTCCATTGTGCAGCAAAGTAAACAAGCAGATTTCCTCGCAAACAAACCAAGGGCCACAAAAGAAATGTAACATTATGTTTTAAGTTTTATCAGTTTCAAACTTGGACATGCAGATGTTGGTGTGAGTCTGGCAGTCGCCTTCTGTCTTTCCAAGTCTCTCTTCCTGTCAGCTCTTCATGGTCTATTATCTATTTAAGGAAAGTCATGCAATGCTCCAAAAAATGTGCCAAAATGTTCCCCACATACTTGACTCAAGGAAACAAAAATAACAGAGTATCAAGCTGGCCTCAGAGATATTGTGGAGGATGTGTCACACGAGTTCAGGCTCCAGAGGTTACTCGGGCAGGCGTCTTTAAACATGCTGACGACTTCACCCACAGGAATACATGTAACATCATAACACAACAAAAGGACTCTGGTGCTTACCGCTTTTGCTATATCAGACAGGACATGCAGTTCTCTTTCAATACAAAGAATTGTTGTGTACAAAAGAAGGAATACGTTGGAGGGGGGGAACATCTTAACTTCTACGTCCAATGATTTCTCAAAAATAACGAGAACAAAATGCACATTTATCGTGAAACGTGACAAGCTGCTTGCCATTCCGATGCCAGACTTAGTGCAGTGAGTGGCTGCCTCACAGAATCTTTACCCAAGGTCTTCGCGATCAAAAAGGAAACAAGTGCAGAGACAGACGATTTTAATCGTAGCAACCAGTAAACACCCAACTTTGAACATGCAAAGGTCTCCATGACACCCACAGCCGATTTGAATGTTGGTTTTGAACATTCAAAAACGATGAAGCCACCCGGTCCATTGGGCGGGCTAGTCCCCCGAGCAGTGGTTTGCGGTGGCAACCAACCTAAACATAAATGATGAGTGTATTTCCATACATTGTGGCCACAGGTTGGGAACTCTTCCATTGTATTTATTAAGGCAAGGACTTGTTGGCGACATGACGGGTGCAGCTCCATTTCAAATCAGAGACAAAGCACCATCATTGCAACGTTTCAGTCACCTTGACAGACAGATTTAATTGGAAGCCAGAGAAGAGAATAAGGAAGCCAGACTCCTTAAACAGCTGATATTGACAGCTGATATGAATCAACTTTGTGATAAAGTTGGGACTAACAGCGTTGCAAGTTAACTAGGTAAGGAGGACAGCACCGGAGGGAAACTGGTGCGTTTTGGCCCAGACAGAACTTCGTCCAAAATTAGCAGAAAAGTCACTGAAGAACTCTAAATCTACCGGGCTGAACACTGACACTGCTCCGAGCGAGTACTGAGATGCTTCCTTAACAAAACAGCTGGTTCACTGACCCAACCCCAAAAAAGAAATAAAAACAACCTAATTGTTCAAAACTGACTAAACCATATCACTTCCTGCTCATACACGCTGGTGGAGAAAATCCCCTGCTATTAGATCCGTCTAATATCAAGAACATAGTCGCTCAGAGTTCCGTTGACACGGCTTTCTGCAGGGCTTGCTGAGAAGGAATACTTACAGCTCGTCCTTATCTCACTGACGCTTAAATGAAATCTCAAAGTCTGGGGTTACACGTGAAGGCGCTACTAAATTTGCAAAGTAAATAAACCTTAGCTTTTAAAAAATTTCATTACCTTTATGTGATGTGTGCAAATCAGAGTCCATTGTGTGTTTGTTAAGGAAGTCAAAACTGAATCAGGCTATAAATGAGTCCAATAAAGCCGCGTAGAATACAAAGGGTAATCAAGAACATAGAGCTTAAACAATGATGACTCGAAATAAGGAAACTAGAAAGTTGAGTTTTATGCCTGATGTATGAAACATAAATTTGAGAGATTAAATATAAACCACTTGCGGTAAAAATGAAACTAAGCCTGAGATCTAATAATCTAGTTTAAGCGCTATAGAATGATTTGGAATGTGATGCTTAAGTGGGGCACTACTTCTTCAAACTGGGCTGTACAGTATCTACTGTGTGCAGATGATGATGATGATGATAGCCAGGCGGCAGAAATAGAAAACTCATGACATTTCAAGGTTGGCTTTTCATCTCCTGATGCGTCCATCACTACAGTTCTTCTAAAAAAAAAAAATACAGCACTAGCCAAGTTGTTGTTGGAGATTGACCAATCTACTGTGGGATGATAGCTTTCCCCCCAAACTGTGGAGTGATCTCGATCTTCCTGGACGTCCCTTCCAAAACTTGTACCGCTTTGACAAGCACACCGATATATAACCAGAGTGTTATTCAGAAACACCACGGATCCCGTATGATACAGATGAGGAGGAAAGATTGAAGACGGCATCGATGTATTACTGTAATACCTTGCCTTGCCTTAAGAGCAAGAATTCCCAAACAATACAAATAGCCTAAAAAAACGATGATATCAAAGTGATGCAGACTCGTGAAACCGATAGCAACCAAACAAAATCTTAGGGCTGAGGTTTGAGGTGGACTCGTGGAGACCCACAGCGGATCAAGCTCGCATCAGTGGACAGATTTTCCCATGAAGCAGCGGCGCGGACGTGGAACGAAAACCCACCGTCTGTTATATATAAACCTGTGTGTGTGTTTGTGTGTGTAACAGGATATTTTTGGATTTTACTACAAGAGCAAACCGCCTTAATTGCAGCATATAAAAAAGACAGAGGCGGTGAAAATGTGCACTTAAATCTCTCGGTGAAAAGCTGCCCTTTGACCTCGGGAGTTCAGCACGACTGGGTAAATAACATAATCAATACGCGGCCCGAGCCGAATCACAGGTGAGTGACTCGCGTGAGTGTCTTTCCACTATAGACACACTGGGAGGACGGGGGAGGGAGGGAGGGAGGGAGGGAGGATAATTGTTTACTAGAGGCCTATGTAGCCGTCTCCTAGCAACGGCTCTGACAAGGTACCGTATCAGGTGTGGCTAAGCGTGGCCGCCTCCGTTAGCCTTTGGCTCGGTGAGTGTGTGCATCCGAAATATAGCGGCCGCTGTAACTGCAGTAGGGAGGGGAGGGAGGGAGGGGGGGGGGGGGGGGGGGGGGGGGCATACAGCTAATGTTTAAAGTCAAAGCGTTTCCACATAAGCCTCTGTCCTACTTCTTCCCAATATTAACCAGTACACCATATCTGTCAAGTGTCCCCATCCTGATTCCCCCCTCCTCCTCCTCCACATCTTCTTGTTTTCTCATCAGTACAAACTGCGAGCGTTCGCATGGAAGACGACCAGAAACAACAGTGGAAAAGAAGCGAAGACCGCTGACTTGATACGCAATCCTGAAAATGTCCACAATTCAGTCAAATCCCCAAGGACATAAACACCTACAATAAAAGATGCTGTAGGTGGTTTTTTGTTACAGTTTGCAGGGGTTTTTTGAGGGTTGATACTGAAGGAGGATTTATCCCTGCCATACAAATTAACGTGTATCCCAAAAGAAAACATGAACATAGCCAACGCGCCGCTGTGAAGAACATTTTGTCCGAGCGACTCATCCTTTTAAGCCACACGACCGTTTACAAGTCATCATATGCCAGTCACTGAGCTTCCCTCTCTGATAATGGGTTGAGAGTTAAGGGGTCAGTGTACTAATGCTAAATGCTCAATTGTCATCAGCGTCTGAAACCCTAAACCTCCCACACACACACACACACACACACACACACACACACACACACACACACACACACACACACACACACACACACACACACACACACACACACACACACACACACACACACACACACACACACACACACACACACACACACACACACACACACACACACACACACACACACACAGTTTCAACTGTGGGATGCAGCTGTCAGGCTGCATAACCTTTTGAAAGTTGGATAGGAACTTCTCTCTAGTTCTCTTGTCACTCTTCACTCAAATACTTCAGTAGTCATTATGGATTGTACAACAGAGTTTAGAAAGTGTCTTTTATATGATTAACTGCGTTGAGACTGAGGTATCAGGGAGGACGAGTGATGCAGCCTGGAGGAGTCTTTGGCTACATCCATTAGTAGGTTTTCGTTTTAAGACGAAGACGATCTCCAGATGAGCTATAAAGAGAAATCCCCGTCCATACTAACACACCGGTATCACGCGACCACTCACGTACACTGAGCATGTGCAGGATGCAGACCGTCTTCTCTGCAGTCGGTTGCTCACTTACAGAAAACTACATAAAGTGTTCACAAAGTGTTGCCTTCAGGTAATGAATGTGGGTGCCTCTCTCATCGTTTCAAAGTTTCTGTTTCTGCCCGTCCATACTACAACGAAGCCCCGGAGTTGTATTATGGGCTCTGTTTTAGGTGCCCGAAAACTCTGGAGCTGTGTGGACACGTAGGAGCAGTTATGCGTTCTAAAAATAAATAACGTGGATGCATTTGACTGCTCGCTGTTGGATCTGCCTCCAAGTGTGGCAGCCATGCAGACATTTGCCTTCAGACGTGATCAAACAACACATGGTATGAACTAGTTTGAGTATACCGAGCCCCTGATGCACATCCAACCAAACAGTCCGATCACGGTTGGATGCTGATCCACGATCTTGTGGAGCAATGAATGTAAGAAAGCCAGAATGGAGAACAAGCATTGAATTAAAACATATTCTGATACCTCAGAATTAAAGGGCGTAAATGCTAACAGTAAAATACGTCAGATTGACCTGGGTGGTCCCAAAGATTCCGTCGCTGAGAGACAACCTTAATACCCCCTTTTTCTAGACTAAAAGAAAAGATGCACATGTCAATGCTTGACAGTCGCACAAAAAAGAATTTTGACAGCAACACTATGCGTGTGACACACCGTATGCATTGGCCAGAGCTGCGAGCCAAAACCATTCACATAGTTTGAGTTTGTGCCAAGAAAAAAAGAAAGCGATTCTCAGCAGGTCCGTGCAGATTAACGTGTCTAAATTTGCATGAGATCGTCTGTGCCGCCCACTGCTGAGACCGACTGCCCGCCGAAGGAGAGTACGAGGTGCAGATCGAACAAAACCAGCAACACACGCAACCCACTGATCTGAGGGGTTCTATTTGACAGGAACGGGGTGTGGAAACGCCCTCGACTTCCAAAGCTTCCAAAGCAACAATTACGCTTCTTGATGAGGTTGCACGGTCTGCACACGTCCATTCACGAGCTCCGTGACAACCGGAGGTCTAATACAAATCCAGGTTGAGAGCAGATACAGTTACAGGCCGGCTCACGTCGAAACGGACGTCCGGCTGATGTAGCTGGGGGGGGGGGGGGGGGGGGCAAGAGAGAGTGGCGGAGAAATTCCACCGGCAAATTTCATTAGCGATCAAATGGATGTAAGACAAGTCTCTCTCTCTCTCTCTCTCTCTCTCTAGTCTGAAGTGCACACACGGCGGGGGAAAAGAAAATGGAAACTCAATCAGACGAGGCCGAAGCGAGGCCTTAACTTGGGTCGGCTGGCTGCCGGATCAGCGTCAATGTTTGATGCCCAAAGAAAGGTACGCGTCGACAATGCTTCGGCAAAGGCAAGCTGATCGACTTTGATATGAATGCCATTTCTTTAAGTGTCCAATGGGAAAAACAAAGAGTTGCTCGTAGTGACGAACCTACAGAGAATGAACGCCCAAATCTGCCGCAATCAGAGCCCCCTCGCAAAAATGTCCGGAAAACGTCACCGGGGAATTATAGTCAATTGTCTGAAAACAGCTTCTGATGGCCGTTGTTTCTGGCCATGGCAGTTTTTCGGCCCAAAACCTCCATTGCAGTGACACACTGTTCACAAGCTGCTCCGCAACACACAGCAGATGATTCACAGGCCATCGCGTGAACATACTGGAGCATTTAGCGGCTTAAAAGTCAAACGTCAAAATATTGGTCACAAATACTGGTCACAAATGTTAACATGCTAAACTGAACACGGTTCATATTGTACCTGCTAAACATTGTAGCGTCAGCATTGACTGAGTGAGCGTGTTAGCATGGTGATGTTAGCATTTGGATAAAAGCACTGCTGAGCCTCAGAGGAGTCGCTAGCGTGGCCGACACGTTAGCGAGGGCCGAGCTAGCTCTGGCTCTAGCTCTCCGCGTTAATGCTAATCCTCATAGAGCAGAAAACGACAAAAGGGATTTAATTTTCTCTCGTCACCGAAAGAAACAGTCGATGAAAATGTTTGACTGTCCCTTAAAAACCGTAGCATGCTTTCAAAGAAGGCAAGAGGGGGGAGAAAAGTATGATGATGTAGAACAGCTAGCACGCTGTTAGCAACGTCTCCCGTCAGGAAACTCTAAATACTCGACGAGGTACATTGTTTGAACTCAATAAAACTGCAGTCCCTCTCTCGCTGGGGTTAAAATACTCTGTTATACTGCTTTTTTTTTTTTTTTTTAAACGTCCAATTTTGTAGGAAATGGCTCGGTATTAATCTGCGCGGACGCCGGGAACGTTTAACACTTTGTTTGATTTGCGCAGCCGCAGATTTTTGTGAAAATGTCAAGTGAAATTCTCTCCTCAACTTCCAACCCCCCAAAGCTTGTACTCACTTGCACAGACGAGGACGCCACGCATGGCATTCCATAATTATCATGCCATAATCGTGTCAGCTTTTTTTCAGAGGAACGATACAATGTAGACTGCACGTCTCAGGACTCGATGATGGATCACATTAATTAGCCCACATCAGAAAAATCACACCCCTTGCAGGCTTTTTTTTCCCCATTCCCAATACATGACACCAAAAAAACTAATTTCCATTCGGAATAATTCATACTCCACTTTCATTTTCAGATTGTGTCGGATGCTGGGTTGGGGATGACAGAATAGTGCAGCCCTCATTGGTTTCCATGGGCATGCGGCCAGATGACAAAGCCAATAGTACACTGCATCTTTGTTTCTCCAGCGAGGAAAGCGACAACGCCGCGGCCAGTGACCCCCCGCAGGCCTGCTGTGACATCTGGCACGGGAATAGTGCGCCGTTATCAGCCCGGGCCACTTCACAGGGGGAGACAACACACCAGAATAGCCCTCTTCACCTCTGCCTCGAGGTGTCACTAAGTGCTTCGAGTAAGCGAGCCCCTCGTGCTTCACACGGTAGGTGACGGTGAGATGTTTCTGCGGTGGCTTTTCGAAAATACCCACGGTTGGCCACGGGAAAATTGGTTTGCTCAGGTGGTGAATGTGGCCCCTAATCACCGCCGCCGCCACCCTGCACCTGATGGTGGACTCTGAACAATGGCCGCCCTCATTAAATATATGGCCTTTACAGTGTGAAAATCGCACCTTTGCCATTTTCCCCCCTGAAGCTTAAAAGACCTCAGTGAAGGGCGGTTGTTCATTCACCGAAGCAATACGCTGCAGGAAACCCTGAAATCATTAAATACACAAAAGGGCTGGAGCCTGAATCAAACACACGATGCCTTCAACACAGAAGGCGGCAGAAACGTGTTTTTTGTCCCTCCTTTTCACAGTACTAACACACGGCGAGCTGCTGATCATCACCTAGTATGGGAAACAAGTTTCATCACATTTCAACAGAATTTAGTTTTTGTCTTCAAACTTTTCACTGCTCAGTTTGAAGTAAAAGGAGCTCAAGGTTTTCCTCAAAATGGGTCTGCATGCAACTAATCATGTGAGGATTGCTTTTTCATAAACGACAAATGTCTTGTTTGATCTGACCTATAATCAAATGCCAGCAAATACTCACATCACCATCCTCCGCTCATCGCCTAATCTCGCGTGGCGAATGAGGGTTATTTGATTCTCAATGAATCGGCTGTTTATTTTCTCGCTGAATTGTGGAATCACATTCTTGAAAATGTTTCTACGTCTCTACGTGAAGATTCCCATGACAACTACAAAGCTGGCACTACTCAAAAATGCCAGTCGTCACGTTCCCAGTTGCAGGTCGAGATTAAATCAACCAATCGCGCACATATGCTGGGCGGCGCTGCAGCCCTTCCATTCCTAATGAAAGTCTTTGTCCCATCACAACTCCCTTGAAAATCTGAGACAACAACATTTAGCAATATCACGACAACTCCAACAAACATTACATCACACAGTCTGAAGCGATTTACAACATCGTCATTCAAATTGAGAAGGAACAAAAGCTAAAAGGGATCCAAACTGGAAGTGCACGCCTCTCAAACAAAGAGCCAACAGTGTGTTCTGCTCTACGGTACAAGTGCTTAGCATATTTTTTTTTTTTCTCTCTCTCTCTGCCTGCACACCTTATTCACACGCCCCAATCCGTCAGCTAGCACTCATCCGCTGTAAAACGAGATTAATTGCCAGGGGCCTCCAGGGGCCACCTGGCACCCACAGCAGGAGTGGAAGCAGTGGGGTGCTGGGTGGTGGGGGTGGGGGTATCAAAACCATTCAGCAGTACACACACACACACACACACACACACACACACACACACACCGAACCACTGCCCCGGGGCGTCGTACACTTCTGCTGCAACACACCCTTCACACTCGCACCGTAATGTCACTCACTCATGATTATGTTGGAGAATTAATTGGAGCGTCCGTCCAAACCGCCGGGCTGTGGCCGCCAATATAACACAAGCCAAACTCGTACGCCTGCTCAAAAGTTCTAGACCATAAGCCACCTATTTCCACGGAAGAGTCAACTTTTGGTACTTCCCTTGATCGTCCAAAAAACTAAATTGACAGCGGCAGGCAACGTGGACCAGTCTCAGAAGCCGGAGTGAAACTTGAAACCGAATTTCCCCTGGACGGATTGTACAGCGACAAAAAACTAACCTCATGAATAAGAAGTGAGAAAGTGTCACGTTTGGAAGTCAACGGCCTTCAAAACCATTTCTACAGAGTTCCCCCCTCCAGGGTCTACATATCAAAAGCATTTCCCCCCCCCGTCTAATTACCCGATCATGGCGCTGGCAGGTGCAAGCTGGCGGATTGGAACAAAGCCAGCCCTCATATATCAGGGGGCGACTTTAAAAGATGACCCAGACGACACCGTGTACCACTGTAGCTGCAATCGGATCCCGGCGAAGCGTGCAATCATTTAGCCGCGATGTGTCAATTCTCATAAGGACAAGGATGCGGCGAAGATACAACACCAGCCACCCCCTAACATTTTAATGAGGTCTATCCTCTCCGCAGAGCCACGTGCACGGGACCAAGTCATGGAGGCGCTATGGTCAAATTTGACAGTTTGATTCATTGAGCTTGCAGTTCAGTTTGGATACGAGTACAACTGCTACTTCTTACGGTTCTTTTCGTCAATCGTTCCACTGCACAGACACTAAAATATCAGTCAATCAATTGATTAGTCACTCAACGAGAGGGTCGACAGGGCAGTTGAGTCATTTTCAAGAACGAAAAGCAATTTTCATGCCTCCACGTTCTCAAGTGGGAGGATTTGCTACTTCATACTCATTTACTCTTAGTGAACTCAATATTTTGTGGGTTTCTTCTTACTGTTGGCCAGACTAATAGAGGACATTTGTTGACATCGCCTTGTGGTTTAGGTATATTTGATCAATGCCTTCAAGGTGATTTACCAAACAATCAAACTAATCCGAGTGTTATTTCGAGAGGGTGAACTTTGTATCCATGTCAGTGGCCGATGTAGTGGACCATGGGGAGAGGGGCTCATCATCCATTCATTAAAGGGTTGGATGACCTGCTCCCCTTGGTTTGTGTTCACGTGCACCACAAAGTGACCATTCAACCCCCCCCCCTCCCTCCATAATTCTAAACGAGGCTTCTGCAGGAAACAAGAAGAAGAAGAAAAATCGTCCCACTCACCGGCCACGCGAACTGGAAGGGGATCACAACCTTGCCGGCCTCGTCGACGCGACTATGCGCGTTGCCCCTGGCGCCCTTGGCGAACGAAATCATATTCCCGCCGAGCACTGGCGTCGCGCCGGCGCCGAACGTGCAGGGGCCGCCGGGGGCCACCTCCACCTGGTACTCCTTCAGGCACACCTTGACGTACGTGTCGCACTCGTCGCGCGTGCAGCGCAGGTCCGCGGAGCTGCGCGCGCCGTCGCAGCACTCGCCGTCCGCCAGCTCGCCGTTCACGTTCTGCACGGAGATCAGCTGCAGCTCGAAGTAGCCGGTGGACCGGGACACCTGCCAGGAAAGGGGACCAACATTTGAATTGTATGCACATATATATATGTGTGTGTGTGTGTGTGTGTATATAGGTCAATGGGTAAAACAGGCGGCGGCGGCAGCGGAGTGGGACTCGGCCGCTTCAATCGGTGCGTAAAAGGTGGCGACAAGTGTCCAAACGGCGCCTGACGCCAACGTCGAAGGGGACAAATGTGCCAATGTGCTGCATCATGAACGGAGCACGTGAACGGGCCAATTGATCCGAATGCAACTTGCAACTTGTTCACTTCGGCCTCGAATCGTCCGGATGATAATAATAATAATAATAATAATAATAATAAGGAGGAGGAGGACGAGGAGGAGGAGGAGGAGGACGAAGACGCACGGGGTTTTGAACGTTGCAAACATGTTGTGTAAAAAAAGCCTAAAAGCTCCGTATCATCAACACCTCCTCCTCCTCCTCCTCCTCCTCCCGACTTCAACCCCCCTGTCATGGAAACATCACGATCACATGCTCCCCGCACAACTGACGGGCTGCGTAATTCTTCAATTATCGATTAATGTGATGCGAATATGAATATATATAAATATATATATATATAAATATATATATATATATATATGAGATGGGCCAGCAAAAAATGAAAATCCGCCCCACGCCCACCAACTTTTGACGTTGATCATTTTAAAACACGGAGCAGCATCAACAACAAAAAAAAGAATCCCATCGACCTGAATGTGGGTGTGAGACGGAGAGAGAGGGGGAGAGAGGGAGCCGCCGACCTTACCTCGGTCCATAGCGCCAACAGCAGGCACAGAGCCGGGAAGCGGTTCCTAATCCTGGTGCGGTTCCACATGCCTCCGACCGATCAGCGCGACATGGGGCGAGGGACGCGACGAGGGGCAGACAAACAGCCGCGGAGCCGGCGACTGGCTCCTGCGCTCCTGACATGCAAACCCAACCCCAGAGAAGGGAAGGAGGAGGAGAAAAAAATAAAGGGAGAAAAATAATATATATATATATATGTATTTATATATATATATATATATCACATGCGTTTGTTTTCTCCGCGCGTCCGGATTTCACCGAGGAGGCATTTAACATGCGTGTGCGTAAGTGTGTGTGTGTGTGTGTGTGTGAGGTGGGGAGGGAGAGAGAGAGAGGGAGAGAGAGAGAGGTTGCAGCGCAGCGACGGTCCATGCACCGGAGGATCCCTCCGTCAAATCTCTCCACACGGCAACTGAGATGTTCCGCGGCCACAGCCTGAGGAGAGGATGTCTGATTTGATTGGCAGCTCCGCAAACCACTTACAAATTGGCCTGCGGGCAGTCTCTGAGCCAACCGGATTAAAGGGGGCGGACAATAGTATAATGGCCCCCACCACCAACCAACCACCCTCCCTCCTCCTCCTCCTCCTCTTCCTCCTCCCCAAAAAACTTGAATCATCCCGGGTTCCCATTGAGCTCCATTTGGACAAAACCGCATTAGCAAACAAAAGCAAAGGGGGTCGACTTTAATTAAACGCCCCCCCCCGAAGATATTATCACGAGCAGTGGCTGTCATTTAAAATACATAGAATCAACGAGGACCTGTAATGAACGCAGTCACAGTCTAGATTTAGCACAAAGATAAAGATGGATGAGTCTTTTCATCCAAATGCGTATTTCGATGGAGATGATCAGCAAAAACTTTCATTGGATTCATTTCTGGTGATTGACATGTGATCAGACACCGTGATCGTGCTCTACATTAAATGAACAGTATATATGGAGATGTTTGTGCTGTGGATTGCCTCTCAACGTGTTGGAGTGGATTTTCTCTTTTCTTCTGGCATTTCCAATTATTAATCTATTTGCTTTTTTCATTATAATGATGTTTCAAAAAAAAAACTGGCAAAATCTGGTTTGGCCTCATGTGCGAGGGATATTGATATACATGTATTTTAATCACACTGTCGAAAAAAAATTGTTTTTAATAACCTGTTTCTGTCTATTAAGAGTTTTCTTTTTTGAAGTAGCCCAGAGAATCCCATCCATTGCAGAAGTTGAGAGCGCCCTCTACTGTCTGCTGCAAGCACCACTCACCAGTTGACTCACCTATTCTCTGATGCATAAATATTTTTCAAAAAGTAATATTAGGGTACGTTGCAGTGCCCCTCTTTGAAGTTGTTCACACGTGGATGTCCTCGGAATCTGTTAGAGACGACATGGATCTAGACGTGTCTGTGTATTTCACACTTAACGCAGCTTTTTTTTTTGTACGTTGTACTCTCGTGCTCTTACCCGTTTAGATATATTCTCCGCTGTAACCTGCAGCTGCGCCAACACGAGGCACATACAGCTGACAAGCACGATCAGGTGACTGTTGTCCTTGTTGATAAATGGCCAAAGAAGGATTTGGGGGGCTGGGTGGGTGCAAACAATTTAAGTTCGAGAGCCGTGACGGAGGCCAACGCGTTCTCCTCATCGCAGCAACATTTTTTTTGAGGTAATGCAACCGGAGGTGCAGCCTGAAATGAAAAGTATACGTGAATGACAAGTTGTCAGTGTGCTGGTAGATGTGAAGCTACGCCCGACACTTTCACAACATGTGAAAACACAGAAAAAAGGGTCTGTGTGCTTGTAGTTTTGTCGTAATTGGACGGAAGTCGACAAAAACACAGAGACCGGTTAAGTTTTTCTGCCTCATATGCCTGTTTCTGTATTAGTGTGGATGTGGTGGGTGACACCATTATCCTGTACGTGGTAACACAACACTTTCCAGGCTTTATCCTTCAATCTAATGATCATTCACACACTTTTCTTTTCACAACCATGCCAAAATATGTTTGCCATGCGCTGACTAAATATTGTTTGACTGCGACGCCATTATCAAAATTAGTATGGTTATTAGTTCCTTAACATCATAATGGAAAAAAACAGAAGCACCATCAAAAACCTTCACATAGAGCCAGCGTCAGCGGCAAAAAGTATAATTGCACCTCTGACTGTCTTTATGTAACAAGTTCCGGTTGCAGTTAATGTCAACTGCAGACATTAGAGAGTGTTTTAAGATCATCAATGTAATGTCAATGCCAAACATTTCACTTATGAACTGGGAAGAGTCAGCGGGCAGCACTTGACTCTCTTGACAGCAAGACCTAGTTTTTCTCCAACATCCCTGCTGACGTGTAGGAGAAACGTACCACGCCACCTCACTCGCCGCGTGACAAGCCCAACAAGACAAGAGAAGCTGCCAATCAAAGTGTGTGTGTGACGGCGGCCGGCCTCCCTCCCTCCCTCCCTCCTCCACCTCCTGCCCCCTCCATGTCTCTGTCTCCTTCTCATCAGGCGACTGCCAGTCCGTGAGATAGGCCCTCGAAAGGGGAGGCTCGCCGATAGCCAGAGCCGCCGCCGCCGCCGCCGCGACTGGAACATTTCACACGCTGTCACAAGTGCATGCGAGTGCCTCGAGTCGGCTCGCACCTTGTAAAGGGCCTCGGGTGGCGAGGGGACCGTGTCTGAGTGTCACACATGGGGTCTTTAGCCTCTCTCCCCCCCGGGGGGGGGGGGACGTTGACATGATAGGTCCATCGGTCAATTCCACAACTTTGCCCCGGACCGGAATATCTCCACAACCCCCTGGATGGATTGTCATGTGCAGATATTCCTGGTGCCGTAATGAACCGCAATGAAATCATCTTCGTGACCTTTCCCCCGGGGCCATACTGAGGTTCAAATTTGTACTCTTGAGTGAAATGTCTTGACAGCCAATGGATGGATTGCCATTTCATTTGGCACACCAAAAAAATCCCCGCTTTCCGTTTATGATTCCCATCTGGTGCCGACCAGACGCTGGTCGGCCCTGCGTTCCCTCCCTTTGCCCCGATGACTAGTTTCTTGTGCTGAATCTATTTATTTTTTTATTTCCATCCCCATAAAATTGAAAACCTGGTGTTTTTGCCTTCCTAATGAGGCGTTCCCTTTGTACAAGCATTTTAGGACCATATCGCGTCCCCTATATGAGCCTGGTCTCCATTGAGATCGGGACCAATGAGATTTGTTAAGCGTCTCTTCAAGGTCGAGAGGTCACGGACACATTGAGCCTTTGCACAAGAAGCTAATCAATAAAACATACAAATATTCGTAATGATTTGATGTTAATAATTAAAATTCTAATGTAAAATTGCAGACGGTTAAAACATTTACCAAATGGACGATATTGGGTATGTCATAAAAGACAAATATTTATCCGACACAGCAGCAAATCAAAGTATCTCCTGAATACAACGACAACTAAAGGGGCCTCGGGTGGTGTGTTCCTACCCTGTCTTCCTGTTTGCATACACACACACACGTATACATGGGTGTGTGTGAGGCACAGAGAGAGAGAGGAGAGTGTGTGTGTGTGTGTGTGTGTGTGTGTGAGGAACAGAGAGAGAGAGGAGTGTGTGTGTGTGTGTGTGTGTGTGTGAGGCACAGAGAGAGAGAGAGAGATGAGAGTGTGTGTGCAGGAGGAGAGGGGATTATGAGTGGGAGCACTGTGGGGGGTTCGCCAGCCTCCAGGGGGGAGGTGAAGTGGATTTCTTCTCTCATCCATTTTTCATGGCTTTTTTTCCCCCTCTCAGATCTCCGGTCTCTGTACATACGGCTGACGGGTCGACTCCCTTTTATCTCTGAGCATCTTTTGGGGATGCGTGTGTGTGTGTGTGTGTGTGTGTGTGTGCGTGTGTGTGTGTGTGTGTGTGCCTGTGTGTGTGCGTGTGTGTGTGTCTGTGCGTGTGGTGGGGTTTGGGGGGGGGGGGGCGTTGATGGTGACGGCGTGGGTCAATGTTGAGACACAGTTTTTCATCGAGCTATAACGAATATCTCGCCACACCAGCTACTGAGACGAAGCCCATTTGCTGGAGTCTTTGAAGAAGAGGGTTTTTTTAAATTTGGAATTGTGTCTTCCTCCAACGGTTAAACCGCAGGATACCGAATTCTAAATATTCAGTGAGAACCGCGTGGATCTGTACGTTTTTTTTTCCGCAGCGCGGATGAAGGAACACGTTGAGGCCTCTGACCGCGGGTAAACACCGGAGTTCAATAACAGTTTATTTCCCCCGAGGATTAATTTAAACATTTCTCTTTTGAAGGGGGGGGGGGGGGGGTGTCTTAATAATTGATGATCTCGATTAGTGACCTCTCGGGTTCAGCGTCATGGACCGAGCTTGTTTCCTGTCTTCAACAGAAATGATCCAATGATGAGCATCGCGTAAAACATACTATAATAGCAATACCGCTTTGTCGCACGCGTGTTTGAAAAGCCCCAACAACAGGAATTATAATTGGTGAACAACGAATTTGTGCATCAGAGTTCTCATCTGTGCAGAGATGGACAGGCGTGGAAGGTTAGATGCCTTTTGAAAAGACCAGGAATAATCTTCATATGTCACATGGAAGGAATAAAAGGTCGATGTAAAAACAAGAGTTGTTGGGGACTCCCTGTGTTTCGCTTCAACTCCTCTCACACTTTGCTCTAAGCGGCCGTGCGTCAATCAAACTCCGTATCTGGTACTGGGACATTTTTGTCCTTGGCTTTAACCCAGACGCAATTAAAGAGATTCAACGTGCGGCGCTGACAGTATTCCCTTTGTTCCCTCCGATGACGTAGAGTCAAATTGAACATGTGGAGGAGGAGACGGAGACGGAGAGAGAGAGGGAAGTCCATGGACACGCGCGAAGTGAGGATGTCGCGGTTATTTTGCACTTTCCACAAAATCGAGACATCGGGCATCGGCGGTTCGGATGGAAACACGCCTCCTTCCCCACAGGAAAGATGTGTGCATAGCTCACGTCTGTCACAAGTAGAGCGAAAAGGAAGGTTGAGTGAATTTAGTTTTCAGCCATTGTAGAAATCCCTAAATCTGTGGAGGAAAGGAATGGGGAAGCCGGCGGGGGCCGGATTGCACTGAGGTCATCCGCGTACCGGCGCTCTCGTACGTGCCGAGCCGGCCCCGTGCGACCGGGGGGGTTGCTGTTGGGGAGGGGAGGGGAGCGTGAGTGACAATTTCGTTTAAACCGTCAGGAAGATGTGCACAGTTTGGTTTCAGTGAGACACGGGGCCAACGGGGAAACAAGTCGCCCGCAAACTGCACACACGGAGGAGCGGTTCACAGTGGAAAAACCCGGTTACGGCGTCAACCAGTCGGGCCAGTCGATGACACTTCATAGTAGCTCATATCTTGCTTTTCTTGTTCACACTCTTGCAGTGGCAGTCCTGGTTTAACCTTTCAGACAGTTGACACACGCACGCACGCACGCACGCACGCACGCACGCACGCACGCACGCACGCACGCACACACGCACACACGCACACACGCACACACACACACACACACACACACAGACAGACACACACACACACACGACAGCAACATGACACCTTTTCAGTTCGCGATGGCATCTCCGACCGTGACCGGGAGTCTGAAGCGCTGCCTCCAAGAGCCCGTCGAACCGAAACCATTGCCCCCTTTTTGCTGCCTGCCGCCTGAGACATGACTCCATGATGCACCGATCAACCTGATCCTACTACACATCACTGACTGAAGGATATGATTGAAGAGGCTACGAGGTTGTGTGTTGTTCACTAGATTTCTCTCCCGTCAGCGTGGTGGATTTTTTCTCATTTGCCTCTCTCCACATGTGGAGGTACCTAGAGGGAGACTTACTCTAAACCATCCCGGCCCAGGGCCTCGTTAATACACGTCACTGATAAGGCTGCACGAGGAGCAACAAGACCCCTATGGTCAGCGCCATGTTAGCCCCTTAAAACCTGAAGGAGTTTGCGTCGGTATTCACCTGGTTCCTGTCCGGGACTGTTTTATCAGTTAGATCCAGTCCCCCCTCCTCCTCCTCCTCCTCCTCCTCCTCCTCCTCCTCTGCTCTTCCTCAAACCAGGACGCCAGGTTAATCCGAGGTCGCGACCTAATCGCTCCAGAGTGGAGGGCAGAGAACATCTTGTAGTGATTATGGCGGAAAAAAAAAGGTACTGTAGATAAAACAAACGAAAGAAGGGAAGGAGTGATGGATCGCTTGATCGGATCGGGAGATTCATCCTGCAGTCCGTCGTGGGACGGAGTTTAGACCCACACCACTGACATGCGCTTATACAAACGAAAAGTTTTAATATTTTAAGAGCAGAGCGTAAAGATTTAGTCACAGATGAGTTTCAGTCGGTCGGTCTGTTGCTCCACCACTTCCAGACTCAACAATATGGATTGCCGTTCAATTTCGTGCAGACGTTCATGATGCCCAGAGGATGAACCCCCACAGACGCGTTCATGCTCACGTATGGACTTTTTTTTCTGTAGCACCGTCGTCACGGTGATATTTCTGGATGGATTGTCATGGGACTTTGAGCAGAGTTTGACCTTTCACAGAGTTCCCAAAGTTTTCACTTCCTGATGAAAAATATCTCAACAAATACTGGATGGACTGGCACATTTCATTTAGACATTATCATCGCTTGACTTTTGCACATTTGTAGTTCTGAGTGTATTTCTGACAACTATTGGACTGATACATTGTGATACTGTACATTTCATAAACTGGAAACTTTCGTTCTAGCATCTAATTCTAAAGATAAAAAAAATCACTTTGGCTAAGATTTTGCGAGTTTGTGACTAAATACTTAGCAAGACAAAGCAAGTTAAGAGATATTGGACAGTTTTTTTTGTCATTTATGCTTTTCAATTTTACAAACTAAAAACATAAAAAAATTGATGATCAGTCCCTGGCTTAAAGTGTTTACAACTCGTAGACACATTCGTCCTGATGCCAAAGAGTCACATCGTATCTTCAACGTGTCATTGAATGACTCTTGACAACAGCTGTGAGGAACCATAAACATCGCCTCAGATGAAGAAAAAAAAAAAAAAATCTATTTTAAATGTCCGAGAGCAAGGAGCTCAAATGCTGTGACGGCTCCAGTGGGAACCAGTTAAGTGCCCAAAGGTAGGAATAGGTTAGCGATGAACATTAAGGAGATTTCAAACTAGTGCACGTCTTTCCCATGTGTGCACCGTCTCATTTGCACACAGATGGAGAGTGCGTGAGAGGGTGCTCTGGAATCACACTGGCTTAGTGCACCTCGGCGGATCCTCTGACTGCGGCGGTGGATCCCGTCCGTCCTTCAAAGGGCCGGTCGGAGCTCCCACCTGTGAATGGGCTGCGTTCAGACAAACAAGCCGGGTGGTAATCCATCTGCTGTGGTAACACACAAATCCAGATGGCCTCTGCGGAGCGGAGACATCCCCGTGTGTCCTGTTACGACAACGCAATTTAAGAAACCATCCGTCCCGCCCTTCCCCGCCGCCGCCGCCGCCCTGCTGAAGACGGATGGGCGGCGGACGAGGGGAGGGGGCGTTAACCGATCTGATGGTTAACGCCCACGATCTAGGGAAGATTAAACTATATTAGTGGCTAAGGAACTACTCACTACTGCCACCTTCACCTGGTGCAAACATCGCACCACGCAAAAATACTTCAACTCCAGCGAGACGACTTGGATTTCAACGTCTTTCGCGTTGTTTGGTGTCGAGTGCGTTTGAAGAAGTGAGGGAATAAGTGCAAGACGGAACCAACCAAGTGCCATTTTGGGCATCGGACCCATTTTATTTCAACTTAATGCAGTTTCATCCAAGACAGTTAGTGCACATGCAAAGTATCATATTGAAATATATATACGTTTGTTTGTACCAAGTGTCATGTTTTAAAAGTTAAATATTTCAACATTTAGGAAATAAATTAACAAAATCCAAACCTTACTGAAAACACTGCCCACAATGAGTACACACTTTTAATAAAGCTTAAAATACATGATAAATTGAGAGAACTGTAATATTCGTGTTTGTACTCCCCCCCCCCCCCCCCGAAATATTTTTTTTTTCAAAAACACAAATTCAGTATAAGACAAGAAAAGGAAGAAAGAAAAAAAACACAATTGGACAACTCTCTTTAAGTCTTTACAATGAGAAAAATCATTATACTTACTTCACTTAAAGGTATTGTGTGTCAAATATTACACTCGGTAATAAGAGTGAGATACGCGTCGGATTTATAAGCTGCTCAATAGCAGCAAAATTTAATTATCCCCCCCCCCCCCGTTGCCTCTGAAATGTTCCGCTACCGGTCTGCAAATAAAAAGGCAAAAGTGAGCGGACTTCCAAAAACAAAAAAAGTGCCTTCACGAGCAAATCAAGAGTCACCATGTGTTCAATGACACACACATGAATATTGGGTCGATCACCAGAGGCGACCCCTGAACTGTCACATCCATGGTCCTACAGAAATTTTAACAGTAATACGTCTTTACTGAAAATCAGACAGTACTACACATAGCACCTTTGAGAAAACCCGATATTTCTTTAGGATGAATTGTGGTTCAGCTCATGATCACTGAAGATACAGGAGCAAGTTGTCAAACGGCGAACAATCCGTTAACAAAAGAAAACCCCCAAAAATAACAATTACACTTGCAGAAGCAACTACAGTATAACCATGGGGGGGGGCGGCATCTATACAAATCTGGTACTGATGGATTGAGTTTTCACACTTCTGACGTGGCGGAAATTTTGATATGTCAAATAGAACAAAGTACTCATCATCATGTGCCTGAGCGATGGAGGTAGAAATAGTCCGATGCTGGGCTAATCGTTAATATATCCAGAAATGAATTACACAACCGTTTACTTAGCTCGCATATTAGTCTTCAACGCATATCTAATAGAAGTTAGCACATGGTTCACCACCAGGACAGCGTGCAACATCACTCAACTGTCAAAAGTGCATCGAGTTTGGTCGCAGAGTGGGAAAAGTTCAGCATCTTTTCTTCCCCCCAAAATGTGCTTATTCACATTGTGGTAAATTATGAAATCGACAGCTCACTGATTAACACACTGTAGGAAAGGAAACAAGGGCAGAGAGAGAGACGGGTACGACCTGTTATACCTTGTTAGTGGTGCGTCCCCATAGCTTCATATTTACTGTATATAAACGCAAGATCGGTGTCAATCTTTAACACGCAGCTCTTTATAAAAAAGGCAAATAATAGCATTTCTTAAAATGTTGAAGTTGAAGACCTCCAGGAACTCTGGAAGTGTTACTGATTTTTTTTTATACCCCCATTAGACCAAAATTCAACAATTATGACAGTTTTGCTTCAAACTCAAATTTTTTGAAATTTCATGCAGCGAAAAAAAAGACAGAAATTTTTAACCTGAATAGGATTATACAAAACATATAGCCAGCCACTTTTGAATAGCTTATAAAAACTAATTAAAAATAAAATAAATGCCCCAGTAGAAAATAGAACGCAGGTCTGATAAGAGTAGATCCAACTCGTGAGTCTCGACTCCACAGGCTGAACGAAAACAAATCGACAGGCCAAACCTTAAATTGAAATTTTCTACCGCATATATTTATCCACCTATATTTTTGTATAGGCCCTGGATGAACCGGACGAACCTGAAGTGCTGCCACGCTGGTTTATGCGGGGGGGGGGGGGTTGGCAGCTGAATTCTCTGCAACGATCCGGCTTCGGTGACACGTACACGTACAGTACACGTCGGACTGGATGTCACTTTTGTTTTCAGCGCGTCAATCATTAATGCTACTGTGCGTCGTTCGCGCTCGGGGGGGGGGGGGGCAAACCTACGTTAAAAAAAAGGGGGGGGGCAACGCAGGCCTCACATTTCTGCGACGAAATTTCCTCAAAAAAATATAGATTTGGCCAAAAGAGAGACATGGCAGCTCTCCACGCTTGACAGGCACACGGAGTTGCAGACTGGCCTTAGAAGTTCAAATGGCTTTAGTTTGTCACATTTGAGGTGCGGACGGCTTCGTTGTACGATAAACGATGTACGATGCGCAGGTCTCACTCGTCTCTTGTCAACGCCGCGGTGGTCATGGCTAACACCTGTAAAATGTGTGCGACAAACACTTTTTTTCTCAAGGGTCATTCCACGACGGGGCTGGACATCGGGAGACTGTGAGCACCATTTGGAAAGCGTTCGGCGAGGTCCCGCGTTGAACCGCCGAGACCCACGCGGACCTTGCTCACCTGAAGACTAAAGGAAAGATTGTCACATCGGGAGGAGTCGGATGAGAGAAGGAGAATTAGGGAATGACGTAGTGAATCTGATGGGGATGAGGTGTTAAAGTTTAAAAAAAATGTTGTTAAAGACTTGAAAATACAGCCCTGCTCACTTCACTTCCAGGTCATTCCGTGATTTTCCAAAGGTGCTTTCCACGTTTTTTCCAAAGATACGCCCTGTAGTTTGAAAGCGTCGTAATCTAAGTCTACACTTGATGCCGACAACTATTAAAACAGTTTTGGGAAACCTCGTTACTCCTGAGAGAATATGAATCCATTTAGCAAATGAAATAATGAAAGCAAAACAATTCAAGCTTCTCCAGAAAACTAGACAATCCTACATCAAGGACGGATCTTTTAGGGACGAAGAAGCTCACTGATTGGCCATGAGGGGAGATGAATATGGCTTAAGGGGTTATATGCATATTTTCCTACACGGCTTGGGTGGAAATTACTCCTCAAATGTTTTCGTAACAGGAAACTAGTATTTCGTTTGGTTCATTCAAATCATTTTTTAAATTTGGGTATTTGCGCAGATGAGAACAATTAATTTCATGTGGCAGCGGATTCCTGCACAGCGACGCCTGAAAGTGATGCTGAGCTTCAGGAGGGGACGAGGACAAACACCTAACAAGGTCAATGAAAGAATAAGAGCAGGAAACATCCGAGGTACTAATTGGTAAATGATGATGAATGTTGAAATTTGATTGTCAGCTGTTCCCCTCAGGCTCAAGAAGCAGATAAGAACAAATTAATCCTCGTTCGGATCTTTAACATTTTACACTGGGTGAGGAAAAAAATACAGCAAGTTTCAATATGGGGACCAGAATTGTTCTGTTAAAAAAAATTCATTTGTATGATGATTTTAAGGTGTTGCACATCCTTACTAATAATACAGCTTCTTTTTTTTTTCTTTTCATATTTCAAGTTCATCAAACAACCAAGTTAATCAGTACAACTCACCGCACGTGTCACACATGTTTTCCCACTTGCAAACTCTGCTGGTGCACTAAAAGGAGCTAGTCAATATGAAATCACTGGTTATCAAAAGATCTGGAGGGTATTTCTATTATTATTATCCTACTGTAGTAATGTATAAATAATGAGATGGTGTATTTTTTTTTTTGGTGAGCAGTGATTTTTCAGTTCTTGCATATTTTTTTTAAACAAGGTGGGAGAGGGGGAGGGGGTCTTATCACATACTAAGTAATAAATGAAGTACCAGCCCTTTTTTGAATGAAGTAAAATATTAATAAATACTGGAGTAAGAAGAGTAAGAACCTTTGTCGTCTATAAGCTGCGAGTGATTTTTGAAATACGATCGTATAATAATAACTATGCTGGTCGTCATCACATTCAGAGATTTTCCCTGAACGGCCTAAAGTTTGATGACTTCGGGACCTGAGAGATTTTTGACAAACTGCTGTTGAGGATTTAATTTTGGTGAGATTAGGGTTTGTGTGTTTATGACAACTCGCCACACATCACGCTGGAAAATCCAGAATGAACTATTAATAAAAGGCGGTCGGATGGTTGAACTCCCTCTAAACATGCGGCAATGTGTTCAAATGTAACCTGGACATTTCCTCTCCCAGGATATGCTAAAGAATTATATATTTTTTAGCATATACAGGTATATGGTATTTTGTCGACTGTATTTCCAGTCTGTCTATATCTCTGAAAATAATGTGTAATATAGGGTAAAAAGAATTCCCTCCAAAACTGTAAAAAAAAAATAAAAAATAAAGTAAATGTGACAGCCAAAATATATTGTTCTGGAAGAAGAAAAAACCTGCAGCTTTTTGGATCTCAAACTAAACGTGAAGCTGTGTGTCACATCTTCAACGTAGGCTCTTTCCGCTTGGTCAATAACGTCTGCTAATATGTCGACCGGGTTGGAATTTGATGAAGGATTTTCCAACAGAGTGCAAGCTGGAGTTCAGCGACACGGAGTGATTGTGTAGCCCCGGGGTTCTGTGTGATAAGTATTGCTTAAAGGCTGCGGATAAGATAAATTAATTGAGGCGTGCCTGAACGAGTGGTGGATGAAAAACACACACACACACACACACACACAGACACACACACCTCACTAATCCCTCGTTACGAGGCCCCACAATTAAATAGCATAGTTTTTGCATTACTGGATCATGGCTTAAAGGAATACTCCACTGTTTCTTCTAGTCTTTAGTGGTTGGGGTGATGAGAACACGTACAAAAAGCCATTGTTTGCCGTTGAATTGTGAAATGAACAATGTAGAGCTAACCGGAGCTAACCAGGAGCGCGTGGCTGGTTAGCATCGTGGCTTAAAGCCAAGTTCACATCATATGGGATGGATGGTGGAGAAGGGAAATATTTCCCCATGTTGATAATTTATGAGCATTCACAACATCACGATTGTTGCATGATTACAATCACACAGCAATCGAGGAGCAGTGGGAGTGTGGAAAATAAATTACTGTGGGACGGCAATATAAATCCAAATCCATATTTTAAAATTGTATCCAATTTCATGGAAATACATTTGGCTGATTGAGCCATATTTTTTGTTAATTTTGCACTTTATTATGTCACAATAATGATTTGGATGTTGTCGTGAATGAACTGACAAAGTGGGACGAAAGCTCCGATGTGACATGAGCGCATCACAAATCGCAGAGTTCGCAATAAACATTGTGCGATGCAGGAATGGTCGAAACAAGTTTAAGGAATGATATGTGTTTGTTTTTTTCTTCATATTTTAAAGGCAACATTCAACATCCACAATTCAAATCAGTGGAGCATTCCTCTAAATCAAGGGGCAGGCGAACAAAGTCAGTATGAAATCAGTGATATCCAGCCATTTTTAACAGATGGCACAGTAAATGAAATAAGTGGCATATTTTAAAAACACAAGAAAAAAAACATCAACATTAGAAAAAAAAAAGAAAAAAAAAGTGCCAGAGACAACCAGCTATGGCATATTTGTTTTTACAGGAAAAGATTCTTAAGACCACATGAAATTTGAAAAGGTAAACAGGACGAAACGTAAGCATTACCTGCTGGCGACAGGACAAGGGGCCCACCCTTCATCGTGTACCAATGAGCAACAAGGCAACAGAGGATGAAGAGCTGTAAGGGGGACGATGGATGTGCTGGGCCAGTGTTTCATTGAATTTGGAATTATTATTTTTTTTTTTTTTTGAAAGAAGGTTTTGTAAATACTAGTTAGACATTAGTCGAGATCTTGTACTTGGGAGACATGTTATTATGGAACCAGATGAAGCTAAAGATGACGCCCATGGTTTTGGGTATACGCTCGTCGTAGGCGAACGTCATGGCCTCGTGCAGCGGGACCTTGACCACCTCGATGAGCTCGCCCTCCCGCGGCTCACCTCCGCCTGCGCTCACGCAGTTGTCGTCGGACACCTCGGCGTAAAACATGGTCTGCTTGGCGCCCGTTACGCCGACGCCTGACCTGATGGGGACAAGACAGGGAAGAATGGTTGGTTTCTATATTTCCCCGTATTTTGAAGATTCTGCAGAAGGCTGGGTGTGGTTTGAAACCATATCAGTACTAATACAATAAATAAATGTATTCTTTTTGGTACATTACGATAAGGAACACGGGAGATGTTTCCGGAAACCACAGAATGTTCTGGAAATTTTCCTGAATTCGTGTCTGAAAACAGCTTTACAGAAACGAAAACTCTTCCTTCCTCGATACCGTTGCCGCCACGTCCGCAGCCTCCAAGACGAATAATAACTGGTCGGACGGATTTGTCTCTCAACATTGATTCGGGTAAATGTGACAAAACAACCCCCGACGACATGGAACATAACACAAGTTTGATAAGATGATGAAAATGATTAGATCTGAACAACTGATCTGTAACGTCTGATTGATCAAACTACTCTGTTGCCCAAAGAAAAGAAAAAAACATTGTTCCGTCACCATAAATCTTTCCTTTCACTAAAAATGCTTAATGGATTAATCGATTAGTTATCGATTACTAAATTAATCGCCAACTATTTTGATAATCGATTAATCGGTTCAGGTAGTTTTTATGTGAAAGAATTCTCTGATTTCAGCTTCTTAAATGTGAATATTTCATGGTTTCTTTATTCCTCTATGACAGTAAAATGAATATATTTGGTATGTGGAAAAAACTAAACATCATCTCTGGGTTTTGGGAAACATGATCGACACTTTTCACCATTTTATGGACCGAACAACTAATCGATTAATCGGGAAAAATAATCGACAGATTAATCAATTATGAAAAAAATCGTTTGTTGCAGCCCTAATTTCCATCTTTTTGAATTATGATACTGTTCAACATACAAGAACACCAGAGTTCTCGGGGAGTTTCCTTTGCAATTCAAACCAAAGTGTATTTCCTCTGCTGCAGAGATTCGTGACCTCGGCTTCACCACCACACCGCCGTCTGCTCCTGTCGAAAACACCCTCATAGGGGTCGTGGGGGTTAACACGATACCCCTCTGTGTAATGGAAGCGGCCCACACATAACAGCGGCCGTAGACGACACCAACAGAGCTGGAGGAGGCGCGCGAGTCAAATCAAAAGCAGCGTTTTGCGAGATCCCTCTGTCAAAGCTGCCCAGGTGCTGCAGTCTGATGTGGGTATGATTCGTCTCCTGACACATTCAACGTGGATACAGTACATACACTGACAAAGATTGATTGGTTCGTCTACTGCTTCGTATCACGGCACTTTGACTTCATCGGTTTACGACTTCCTCCAAAAAAAAACATCAGCCCCTGACTTTAGGGTATATATTTTTTAATCTTAATATATAACTATTTTGATGAATCAATATGCAGTCTTTTCTCTGATTGGAGCGTGTACCAACGAAGACAGACGCATGTGAAGTTATACCTTAAGTTTAACTTAATAGTAGCACAGTCTCAGGGCCGCTCTATCCTGCAAATAACGATTATTTTCATTATCGATTAATCTGACGATTATTTGTCATATAATGGTGAAAAATGTCGATCATGTTTCCCCAAAACTCCAAGATGATGTTTTGTTTTGTACACACACAAAATATATTTAGTTTACTGTCATTGAGGAGCAGAGAAACCAGAACATATTCACATTTAAGAAGCTGAGAATTTAAAATTTTTCTTTATTAAAAAACTACCTGAACCGATTAATCGATCATCAAAATAGTAGTCGATTACTAATCGATTAACTGTTGCAGCTCTGGTCTCATGGGCACAAACTAATGCAAACACTTGCTATCGAGCTTGATGAGGTCTAGCGTGAGAATTATAGAAAAAATTACGGACTTTTATTTTCCAGTTTCCATTTATCGTGGATGTTTTCCGCTACTGGTTTCTAATGGATGTAGCTGTTCTTCTTGCTTTAGCACAAGACCGTGACATTTCCACTGTTGACCTTAAAGAGCTCTGATTGGCTCGCTTGTCTTTTCAAAACACCAAACCTGGTTAAACTGCTAAAAACCTTTTTGCTGGAGATATGAGAAGAAATGCCCATGACTGGAATAAGGCAACATCCTCGTGTTGAGGATGGACAAGTCAGCTCACCTGTAAGAGGTAATCCTCTTCAGCTTGGAAGCGGGCACGTCGTAGCCACACTCCTCCAGCACCTCCTGCCGGGCGATCTCCTCCAGGGAGAGGTCCGGTTTGTCCACCAGCCCGGCACAGAGCTCGTACGTGAGCCCCGCTGTGGCCGGGGGCCACTGAGAGGAGCTCCCCCCCTCCGAGGTCGACTGGCCCTCCTGAGGCTCGGGGGCCGTGGCCTCGCCGGCGGCAGCGGCGGCGGCGGCGGCGCCGCCCTCCTCCTCAGTTTTCTCTGCAGGCTGAGGCTTCTGCTTCTTGGACCGTTCCCACTCACACATGTATACAGCTGGTGGCAGGAAAAAAAACACAGAATGAATTGTTATATCTGAGGGAGGCAAAAAATCACTCTAGTATTATACCTTTGTTTTCCAGTTGGATTTAGCTATTACACTTTTACTGCGATGCTTAGTGACTTGATTCATTACTAAGCACAACAGATTTTGTGTCAGTGTTAATTCAATAAACGCAAATGGAGAACATATGTAACATATCTAACTTCACCTAACATTTGAATCCTCTTTATCAATAAACCTGGTTCATCCATTGAAAAGAACCTGTTTTTTCCCTCCCACCGCAAACAGCAATGAAAGAAAAATCTACCGGTGCCCAGACTTCCTTGAAGTTAGCACAGTGCGGTGTGGGACAGTCCCTGGTTTCTCCTCACAAAGGAGGCTATTCATTTGAAAATGAAGAAGAAGAAAAAAAAATGCCCATTTTGTTCTGGTCTAAGCTCCTAAATGTGAAGATGTGCCGCTGTTGTTTTGTTTTATGTCAAAGCTAATTTAATATTTGGGGTTTGTGGAGAAACCGATCTGAACACGTTCAATGTAAAATTGTTTTGAACAATGTATAGACTGATATGATTAAAAGACTAATCAACAGATCAATAATGAAAATGATCTTAAAAGCTAAAAGCTGTAAATGTAAATTGAGGAATTGGTTCACTTCATCTATGAATATCTTTTTAAAAAATGTATGTGGGTTATGGGGGGGGGGGGTTGCCCCCGTATCTCAGGGCAACATTTCAATGCATTTGTTTTCTGGTATCAATAAAACGGACAAATATATTGTTCCCTCCCTGTTTAAAAATGAATGCCATTCTTGGCTTTAGACAAACTCTGATTTCTTTCAGATAAAAAAATGACTTCTTTTTTTTCCTCCCCCCGCAAACAGCAATGAAAGAAAAATCTATCGGTGCCCAGACTTCCTTGAATTTAGCACAGTGCGGTGTGGGACAGTCCCTGGTGACTCCTCACAAAGGAGGTTGGGCTGCTTTGTAACGGGGCTTCTCGCCGTCTATTTATGAACCTGCATTGTTACTGGGACCCAGTTGAATAAACAGGGATTGTAACGTAATGCTGTTCCAGTGAAAGTGCCCACAGGATATGCAACAATCTAGATCTATGGTGGCGACAAGAGGAGAAAAATTAATAATTGCACAGTATTTATTGGTGTGGTTGGGAACTTACCTGGACGGAACTGCTTGACGAGGACAAAACAATGTGAGGAGGTGTTGAAGATCAGCACTGACACGCTGGGAAAAAAAGAGGAGAAACATTTTTTTAAATTAATATCACAGACAACTGTTTCTGCTTTCAGCACATCTGGGACTTTGGCTTCAAGAGGAAAATAATTCATGGCTGGATCACCTTCTTATAACGTCTTAGTACAGAAATACCAGCTATCAAAAAGACGGTAACGGGGAACTGGGGACTTTTGGATTAAAAGAAAATGTCTCCCTAGGGAACATCCAGCATTTTGGGATTGTGGGTCCTCATGTAAACGTTGGTTGATGATCGGACAAAGAGTCTGTTTTAGTATTAACCTGACGAATAAAAAAAAAAAAATCACTACGGAAAAACAAGCCCCCTTAAACAAAAAAATATTGAACTAAATCATTAGTACAAATGAATATGTTTGAATAATATCAGAACACCGTGTTCCCCCTTGTTTATCTTTCATTGGACTCTTCTTATTGGACAGTGACTAAAAGGGGTAGGTATGGCGCACGTGGTTCTGTTTACACTACGTAGCCTAGGCTCATAAATCTGGGGCGGACCACTTCAGCAGATGCCGAGATTTACGTCTCACCGGCCTCCATGGCCAAACCATGAACAAGCGAATAAATTCCAACTATCACAGAAAAGAGGCAACAGACCCCGGCAGTGAATGATACGTGTTGCAACACAGATTCCTGTTGTTTTTAATGCCAACCCGTACACTGGCAGCAGCGTGCATCATGATACGCCGCGCTTTTTCGTTTCCCAGGAACATTTCAGGAAAGCGGCAATTGTGTCAGGTTTGCTCTGTGGATTGGCACTTCCCAGCTACCGTAGCTTGTCCACAGCTGTGCTGTATGGCAGGTCAGGTGCATTAAAACTGTCAAATAATAGATTTGTCCTTTAAAAAGTAAAACTTTGAGTATTTCTAAACATTTTAAAAATCCTGAATTATAGTATGTGATGGTTGAAATGTCATTTAAATAGACATTGAAAAGTGTGAATGACTGAGAAGTAAGCCTGATATACTTCTGCACTGGCACCCAGTGTGTGTGTGTGTGTGTGTGTGTGTGTGTGTGTGTGTGTATCTTTGTGTGTGTGTCTGTGTGTGTGTGTGTGTTTGTGTGTCTGTGTGTGTGTGTGTCTTTGTGTCTGTGTGTGTGTGTGTGTGTGTGTGTTTGTGTGTGTGTCTGCCAGTGGAGACTTGGGGCCCGGGGTATGTGCTGGGAAAGCGGATGTGTCTGAGGCGGCAGGAAGCCCTGCCCTGTCTTTCCCATGGTGAGGGAGAATCAGGAGATTGGCCGTTACAACTTGTTTCTAGCCAGAGATGCTGATTTAATATCTTTAATAATGATGTTTGCTCAGTTTCAGCAGCATGTAAGAGTCTCAGCTGCTGATCAAAACGTTTTTGGTCAGTTTTTTTTGTTGCCGGGAGTGGTTTGTGGTTATGGTCACTTGCTGAGAGCTTCAGCCATTGTTGTGTTTACATGACTAGAAGGATATAATACGCCCCCCTGAGCAGCGCCACTTCTTCAGGGCAAAATTGGACACGGTGTTGCTTCCACAGCTCTGGGGCAAGTAAAAGAAATCAGGTCTGATACTTAACTAGCAACATTTCAGCTTTTTTGGAACGTGTTGCAGGCATCAAATTCAAAATGAGTGAATATTTGCAAAAAACCAAACAATAAAGTTTATCATTTTGAACATTAAATATCTTGTCTTTGTAGTGTATTCAATTGAATATGGATGGAAAAGGATTGCAAATCATTGTATTCTGTTTTTATTTACGTTTTGCACGACGTCTCAACTTCATTGGAATTGGGGTTTGTACTTGAGAGCCGACAGCTGGAACAGAAAGAGTATGTATATTGTAATGTGGTCGATTTAGACCAAAAAGTGGACCACACAAGCCTGAGGCATGAAGCCTCCCACCCCCCTGAGGCCGGTCTGGGTGCTATAGTGCTGTTCCACACCATTACTGCTGTTCTTTGGCTTCCTGCTGAAAAACAAAAATCCTAATGGTTAAACCACGAAGGGAGCTAAACGGACACTTAGGGGTTTTCACGCACCGTTAGGCTTTCTCTGCAGCGCTTTCTGGACGAACAGCCGGAGAAACTGGGTTATGGCCGACATATGATGAGCCGGAGCAAAGTGAGTGCTGGATTCCATTGTAAATATTTTTCTTATCAGTACCTTATCATCAGGCTCCAGTTGAACACGGGAAAAAATAGGTACAGTTCTATATAATCCATCTTAAATACTAGATCTAAGGATGGACCTTTACAAGTCCAACTTGCCTGAAGTACTTAATTATGACAAGCAGTATAAACTGCTTGTCATAATTTACACTCTATTTGTTTTTAATATATAAATCTTCCTCTGACCTCTAATGATTTATTATTCCCTATGATTGTTTAGTCTAGAAATGGTGAAAAATAATGAACAAATTGCATTTATAATAGAAATTATTCAGCGAGTCTTCAGTTTGCTTGTTTTATCCATTCAACATTCAAAAACCCAAAAGTATTCAATATTCTTTACTGAGAAAAAGCAGAAAATTCCCACATGACTGAAACAATAATCAATTGTTAAAATTTCAGATTAATAGACTTATCTTTGCTGCTCTTCTCAGAGAAACAACCTTTAAGAATCATTCTTTCATTTTTTCAATTGGAAGATAGAAATTCTCACTTCATTAATATAAATTAACATCGATGCAAACCCAAACTAATCCCAAACAGAAAAGATGAAATAATGTGCTAACTGAAATGAACGGCATGGAAATGAACAAAGACACAACATTTGCCCATGCCTTCATCTTTCTGCCCACAGTTTAATTAACCGTGGCTCTCATTAAAAAGTTGCTTCCGGCAACAAAGGAGCACCACTAGGCAAACGCTCCCATAAACACATGGGTGTCAAAATGATAGCGTTGGGAATTGGCCAGTTCAGTCTACATGTGTTTTTTGTTTTTGTAAATTCAGAGAAGACCTTTGAGTGTCTCGATGTCTCGATGTCTCAAATGAAGGAGTGAGAAGTATGTCAGGTTGAGGGTAAGATGTGGTGTGAGAGCGATGGAAGCTGGAATGCCATCAGTGGCAAAGGCAGCGTTGTAACGGCTTTTCAATGGTGAAGAGGAAGCTGAGCCTCCAGCCTTTATCCAAAATGAGGTATGTTTCCCTCACACTCTTTGTCCTACGTCGTTGGTGAGTCGTGACAACACGAAGTAAAACTACCGCTCTGTCATGTTCAAATTGAGAAAAATGAAGTGACGACCCAGACCTTGCTGGAGAGATTAGATATCCTTAAGAACAGGGAACCCCTTGGAATCCCGTGTAAAAAAAATGGGGGCCATTTTGGAGTAGAAGGACGTCATCTGCGTCACCTTGTAATGTTTTCAACTCATGGACATAAGTTGTGGTCATTTAAAAGGATTGATGGATGGTGTCAAAGCAGTGGCCACTGGGACATGGAAATCTTGGAAGAACTACAAAGGTTGATTCAATTTGTCAAATACAAATGTATAAGTTGGCATAACTTTACTTAATTCACGATGAGAAAGTGGAATCAGTTTCAAAGTCACAGGAAACTGATCTTAGCAACATTTTGATATCAAGCAGGGAATCTTCATTAAGACATTCACGCGGTCTTTGCTCAAATCTGTCTTTCACATTTTTTTCCTGGTGCATGTTTTGTATGAAGCCTGCTGAGAAGAAAATGTTACGCACTCTTTAGCAAAAATGCAAAACAGTCCTGGGTCCATTGAATACAGGCTGGGAGGGGGGATAACACATTGGCAGAATTTCCACCTGAGGAACAGCTGAATGTTCCCATGGGCTGTATTTCCTTTACTGCTTTTGTCTCAGCGGGACTAGTTTTTTTACAGGGACCTCTTTTTGGGGTCAGGGGAGGAGGAAAGAGGGTTTCAATGACCTGAGACTTACCCCGGGGGGCATCATGGTACCCTGAGCAAAACAGACCGTAGGAACCAAGGGTTTTGACACAAATGTGTGATATTTCTCTTACAGTGCCCCCCCTGTGAAGCTCGGACATTTACAGCCATTCCCAAGTAGAATAACAAGGCGCTGGATCCAGGAAAGACAAGGTCTGCTAGGGTTGACCATCCTCCCAGTGTAGGACAGAGATATAAGAATAACACGAGGAGAAGATGCTGAATACAGCTTTGGGTGATAACATGCAGATTGTGTTATTGCATTTATTACCTCCACCAATGAGGTCATGTTTGTTTGTTTGGTTTACTCAAAAAATACTGAACTGATTTTCATGAACTTTGGTGAAAGGGTGGGGCAAGGAATGAACTGGTTACTTTTTGGAGAGGATCCAGATCAACTTTAACCATCTTTTCCTGTACATGGCAATAGCGTTAAATAATGAGCAGCAGTCAAATTGTGAAAACAAACAGTACTTCTCTTGAGATATGAACACTTGTTGGATTGTAAAAATATTCAGAGGCAAAAGACGGAGAGAAGAGATAAGATTTAGCACCGCGTCTTGCACCTGGCACCAAGTGTGCCACGATTGTCTTTTGCAAGTTTCAGTTGTCAAGTTTCCTGTCCAGTGCACACGTTGTTTGAACAGCAAATGCCCATCTGAGCGCACATGGGTGTGTTGGTCTGAAAAATGAGGTGTGGCCAGGCACATAGTTGGCGCTTTTCTGTCCCTCAGGGGAGCCGAAAGCGATTGACCAAGAAAAACCTGGTCTACAGTCAATGTCACAGCATTTCGCTGTTGTTTTTAAGGTCGGTTAAGAGGAAATAATATTGGCTGACAGTTAGGTGCAAAACGAACATACATAAACAGACCTGTTTCATCTGTAGAGAAACCGTCTGTCTGGCAGAGAAGGCATTCCACTAGCAATCCACCAACCTAGCAATCTGGCACAACCATGATTAATTAGGAGTTTGCACTCAACCCTTCCCTCTTTAGACGTGAAGACTTGACTATGCCAAACTTCTCTTTATTTAGGCCTACCTAAAAAAAATCTTCAAATGATTATGTCAGAGTATGTGTTAAAGAGTGGAGACAGCAAGTGGATAGGGGCACTGCTCCCATTCAAGCGTCGTGAATAAAAGGTGTTTTACCTGTCATGGGTTTGCATGAAGTCCCAGCTTTTCTTTGTGCCATTCTGTAAAAAGGAGATAACACAAAACAAACATGCATGAATAAACACAACACAGACCATCTCAACCCAATGTGGTGATTCAGCACTGGGGTGGAACTTTGCTCTTACTCCCCTTTTGGTGCGTGACAATTGCATGGCGGGAAGACAGATCATCGGATTTATTCAAAGCGAAAACACAATAAATACCCCGTAACCGATGCCTGCTTGAGCACGCTAAAAGTAATATCACACAAGCCACACCTAAGAAAAGCATCTGCAGATGAAAAGCAAAGGAAAAGCACAGCGCCTGCATCGAATGACACCAATGCAGTTCGACGAGCAGGTGAAAGAAAATGCACACTTTAGTGTTTATAGAACTGCATTATAGTTTAGACTGTCGTCAAAGCGATGGAAATGTGGAAAAAGTGTTCGTTGTTCTTCCATAAAAAATAAATCATTGTGGTTAATATGATTAAGTTACAAAATATGCTGTTTTGTCAGAGTCATAAATGAATAGGTCATGTCAATTCAATTTGATTAATTTTATTTTTTGTCTCATTAAGGTCCTCACATTTATTGATTGTTATTCACTAACCCCCCCAAGGACTACCCAGGTGATTTCTGGGAGTCTAACTCAGTGAATCCTTCTTTTGAAACCTTGTTATAAATAATAAGTAACAAAAGGATGCACAGCCAAACTTCATATATATATTAAGAAGCCGGATTGAGTTGCAGGGAGAGATTCCTAATGACTCAGTGCTTTGAACATGTGCTGTAATTATTCTTCGGGGTTGCAACCAAGTTTTTTTTAATGCCCTATGGTCACATCATCACATCGACAGGACATTGAAGCCAAATTACGCCTCCAGTAAATTTCCACTGACTACAATCGAAAGTGCCGCTGCGGGTGCGTGCCCTGCACAAAAGAGAATCCGTCAGAATATGCTCTGGCCCACAGAGATCTTAAATATGTGGGCAGTGGCGCACGTCGTCTGAGGTGTTGGCTCATCGTCGAGCTGCACAAAGTGTGAAAGGACAATCGGGGCAACGCGCTGACGGTTCGTGTTCAGTCATAACCGGTGAAGCAAAAGGAAAGTTACATGCAGTTCAGATGGGGCCAAACTCTGTTACAGGAAAATTCAAATATGTCATTCATAACTTTCGTCTTCACTGATTGCTTTTAGCAATGAAAAGTGCTCTATAAATGAAATTTATTATTATTATTATTATTATTATTATTATTATTATAAATGTCTGCAGCTGTGGCACAGTCGGCACGAAACTATTTGGGTTAACAGATCAGCATTTAAACATGATTGGGGAAAGTCGGAGTCACTCTGGACGTTTTTCCAGAAATTTTACTAGGGGGTAGGCTGGCAGGAAAAATTTAAGGGAAACAAAACAGACCTGACACACCAAAACACGGACTCGCTCTGCACGACCTCTGAGGTTGCGCCTGTGGTGTCTGGCATCAAGACATCAGCAGAATCAGACTAAATCATTAACGTAGGCACGTTTCCCTCTCTGCACATTACATGCTATTATATATATGTTAAAGTTGGCCTACATTTTCTGTGCCTGAGGAAATATGGCCTTGATTCAAATTTAGGCTACATCTCCGCTCCACCCACAAGCACTTTCAGACACATACAGCGGATGACAGCTTAACGACAAAAGGCCCATTTCACCTACAATAATTATTCCTTCTTCGTGTGTGTGTGTGTGTGTGTGTGTGTGTCTGCGTGCGTGAGAGTGTGTATTACCACCCAAGAGATGGGAGGTGAAGAGGCGAGCTAATTGCACTGATAGAATCAGACATAATAGCGTCGCTGTTGTAGCAACAGGATCCACTGTGCCAAAGATGCTCTTTGAACTACAATGGGTGACGTTTGGATTTCCAACTAAAGGGAATGAACCCTTCCTTGGTCTTTTTAATTACAACTCACTGATTGTGCAGGAGTTTCCTTTCACACAACACTCTTTTGATGGGTGCAAAAATATTTGTAGTTTGATAACATGATATGTATCTGGTAGAGACAGATAGCAGGAACCAAACTATGGCCTCTGACAGAACATTATCAAAACTTGAGTGCTACAGGTTGCAGAAGCAAACCCACATGGGGCTGCAACTTGTTTTTATTATGCTCACAATTAGTTAATTTGTTAATTAACTACTTATTTGGTAGATGAAATGTCAGAATTCAAAAGAAAATTCCCAGATGCCAGGGTGTTGTCTTTGAACGATTTCTTGAGTTTGTTTCTGCTAAATTTACAATATTAATGTTTTTTAAGAGAGAAAAGGAAGAAATCCTCAATTTTTAAGCTGTCCTACTAATATTTGTTCAGTTTTTGTCTGATAAAAGGTCTTAAAAGATTACTTGATTATTGATTATTAATATTGCTGACTAACTGCTTCATAATTTCCATACTACACTTCACCATCGAACTGTAGTATTCATGCTGGGCCTGTGTGCATCTCCGTTCCTTATGACGACACACCTTTAAATAACCAGCTCCTAACAACAGCGGATTAAGCTGCGTTCCATCTTAATCACTGATTCGTTGAGTGGCAGTTCCAAGTGGGTTTCATAGTCAACACTTCAGATTTTATAAACAATGATAATAGCGCAAGTGCACTAACGGAGAAGCGCTGCAAAAGCATTGCCTAACTCATCAACAAAACCTCATCTCCATCCATAAAAAAAAACTACCAATTCCCACTTTGCAGAGTTTCTGCAATTCATTCAAGTCTGGGTACCGAAAACAAAAACGAAAAGACGCAGCCAACGAAGACGACTGTAAATCACGTGACCAAACAGTCTAAAACGACTGGTGCATGACCCAACAGTAACCAGTTCACCACCACATGGCCTCAATGTGAAGCCAAGCTACAATAATGCCGTTCACGCATCATTAACGGTCGTGTTGTGATGTGACATGAGAGCATGAAGCCAGAGTTTGTGTAGGTTTCATGGTTTTATGGTATGGTGCTCTGGGAACGACACTTTAGATGCTGCGTCAGGCTTCAGTTAAGAGTTTTTATATATTTTGCACGCTGAGCTGAGAAAATGCTTTACAAAATAAATAGTATAACAATGATATACAAATTTTGACATTTTCATTTAAGATGAGATAGATATATATATATATATATATGGGTCAGATAAAAGAGGTATGTTTTTGATTTCTCAACATTTTATGAATTGAAACAAATAAATGAATGGTCTATTAATAAAATTAATAAATTAGGGGTCGAACGACTTTTTCCGGGGCCAATACAGATACTGATTATTACAAAGAGACCGATAACGGATATTTGTCAGCAGTGAAAAAAAAAAAAAAGGGTGTCAAAAGTCGTCAAGATTTAGAATAACACAAACTCTTAACACAAAACTTTAATGAAATGCCTTGAAGCATAAAAATGTTATAAGGTCGATAATCATAAAAATGTTGAATATCGGCTCTGATAATCAGCCAGGCCGATAATTGGTTGACCCCTTGAATAAATAGATAAAAGCATTGCTGCAGTTGTACCACATACTGTGATTTATGTAATAATGGAGGAAATTTAATTTACAAAGACGATCAAATTTGTGCAACAGATTTAGTTTAAACAAAACCACAGCTGCAGGGTTCCTTTTACTCGCTGAATCCATTCGCTTACGACCCCACAAGATGTAAACGCCGTCGACAAGCGACGACAAAGACAGATGTGACGCCTTGTCGGGGTTTTTTTTCTCCGCTGTCTCGCTGTCAACCACTGGCAGAGCGTTTGTTGACATCATCAAAACAAACCCTGCTGTGCAGTCACGTCATGAACGATGCTCTAGCTCGCTGCAGACAACAGTCAACTGCTGTAATTGCGCTCACAGAATCCTGTCATGTCAACAACGTGTGTGTGTGTGTGTGTGTGTGTGTGTGTCTTACATACAAGTCATTCCTCTGTGAGGCTCAGCCACAGCCGCACCCCTCTCACTTTTCATCGATGAAGCAAAAGGAGTGTGAAGGTGTGTGTGTGTGTGTGATAAATCACTTGTTACTGAGGCAGGGCTGCACTTCTTATGTCTTGCTGCTTAGTAAAGAGTGCTTGTTGAATAATGTATAAGACAGAGTGTTTTTCCTGTCAATGAAGCTTTTGCAGGTTAATTATAGAACATTTGCATTAGTAAATGATAAAAAAGAGATGCAAGGACCATCCTTATCCTGATCCTGGTGCCAAAACCAGAAATATGACAATCAACAAATTTTCCAATGAGTAAAAACTAGCTTGCTACAGAGTAAGAACTGTCTTTTCATAAATGTTTAGTAATTATACATTGGTGGAGGATAAAATTGAACAAAAATGCAACATAAATGTTTGAAAAACAAATATTTTGGGGGTGTGGTTCTGAAAAGTTGCAGTGGAGGAAGTCATATGCAAAAAAAATATATAAAATCAATTATCATTACTTCATTCAGAAGCCTGTTAACAAGTCGGCAAAGAAAACAAACAACATTTTAAACAAAACCAACATCATCACCACTAAATGGTAACACTGCAAGTTTCTCTGTTTAGCATTTACTAGCATTAAAATAAGATTTGACATAATTGTGTGGAGGTCAGTGTTAGTGTTGTGGCGGCTACAAACAATTCAATTCTTACGATATTTATGAAACTGTAGCGGGTCGGAGGACGTCAGCTGAGTGGGGGCGGTGTCAAATGTGGCCAAGGAGTCAGGGCGTATTGTGCGGCCACATGCATCCCAGATCGACGCCGCGTGTGGCCAGATCTCAAAGAGGGTGCCTTCACACCTGTACATCCTGACAGCTATGGACTTGAGATCAGATCACTCGGGATGGATTCAATACGGGGTCTGAACAGTGATCCTAGGTTGAGAGCGATTCACAGCACCAGCGGCAGAATGTGCGCTACACGGGAGCCAGAGCTTTCTGACAATTCGTGGTGGAAGGTGTGAAACTTCGTTTGAGGTAAAAACCGCTCGGCATGAATGTCTCACACACACACACACACACACACACACACACACACACACACACACACACACACACACACACACACACACACACACACACACACACACACACACACACACACACACACACACACACACACACACACACACACACACACACACACACACACACACTATAGTATCCTGTCATCACTCACAGATGGTGGGGTTCCCCTCATTACTCAGGCCACTTGCTGAGAGAAGGGGGGCGGGTTCAGCTTCAATGGCCCGGGGGAGACGGGGAATCGTGGCCGACATGGATTACGACAGAGAGATTAGCCCATGGGGAGGGAGAGAGAGAGAGAGAGAGAGAGAGAGAGAGAGAGAGAGACCCGGAAAAAGAAAGAGAGAGAGCTGGAGAGGAAGAGAAGCAGGAAGAGGCGACACGGGACCTGCAAATTAATGTGGTCCCTCTGGCTTTGGGCTTCAGAAATGCTCCTGTGTGAGTGGCCATTGTAGGGAGGGATGTATGGTCTTGATCTTTGAGGTGCTTTAAGTCTAATAACCATCACACACACACACACACACACACACACACACACACACACACACACACACACACACACACACACACACACACACACACACACACACACACACACACACACACACACACACACACACACACACACACACACACACACACACACACACACACACCTCCTGTGCCGACTACACCATAAAGCTGGCAGCTGCAGCAGGAAGAAGAAAGAAAGAAAGAAAAAAAAAAATCAACTACCTCCTCAAATACAATAGAACTCTTTGATTCTCAACATGCACTCTCTCCAGGTTTTTTTACCAGCCTCAACAAAGACAACGCGACACGAGTATCACACACGCGTCACGCAACTAACGATCGGCGAGGCCCCGGGGACAACGACATCAACGGCAAGAAGCGTCTGCACCTGCATGAACCGGTCAGGCTGAAATACAGGATCTGCAGCACTGAAAGAACGGCCTCGTTAACAGTTGGACGAATGTGCAAGTGCCAAAATCCACTGTCGAGGACGCACGCTTCACGTACACACACACCCATGATGTGGCCGAGTCCTCGGGTGAAATCCACAGAAAGCACGTCAGAGACTCAGATCAAATAAAGTCCCTGTGCATGTTATTACTGTTACCCTCAGATCAAAACTGACTACGTGGTTGAAACTGTGTGTAGCCTATTTCTGTTTAAACAGAATGGTAATTATTTGAAATATGCTTTAGTTTACCACAACATAAAGTATTATAGTTGGTATCCACCATGTTTTTCCTACTGAAAAACAAAACAAAATACCATGTTGCTCTACCTGCATCTGGGGACGGTAGCTAACTGTATTTACCATGTTATATATTAGACATGTAATTAACATTATAAATTATATATACCACTATAGTATAGAGCCCGACCAATATGGATGTTTGGATATTATTTGGATATTACTTCGGACGATGTTTATATATTATATCCTAATGTGTCAATAGTTCCTAAAATGTCGTTTATCAAACCTTTATGACATAAATATGTAATTGATGCTTGGTATTTTAGTTTAACCATAAAGTTAATCTTAAATAACTATAAATAAAAAGGAAACACAGCCAAATCTCTATAACTTGAATGAACAAAATAAACATAATTTATTTTACGTAAAACGTAATCAAAAATGAATAATTTTTCTGCATTATTCATGTCTATAAAAGGTCCATATCGGCCGATATTATCGACCAACCAATATATCGGTCGGACAAACAAGAAACTTCAATAACTCACATTTTCAATCAAAATTTGCTTTTGAGTCATTGAATTCAAACTGATTTTTGCAAAACAAGAAACAGTTCCTCTAAAAGTTAATAAATGATCTAATTGAAATGTCACGCTGCCTTAAGACCTGCAGACAATCATCTCTCCACCTACTGTACTGAACATAAACACACTTATACACATTACGGTCATTTTCCTGCCGCGATTTAATCTCAAGCCGATTAATAACTATTCATGATGTGAGAAAATGTTGTTTCAGTAACAGATCTCATATTCACCAGGGGAGGAGTAAGGGGCCAACTGAATTGTAAAAAGCTGCACAAGATAAATAATTTCCCGATGAATAATGCAAATCATTATTATGATGAATAAATGGGAGGCTATTATCCTGCTGCGATCGTCGACCCGTGGTTCGACGTGAGCACGAGGCCGTGGAGATGAGAGGGGTTTCCCGGAGTCAACGAGGGAAAATCACCTGCTTTGTGGAGACGAGGAGACGGAGAGGAGAGAAAAAAAAACGCCAATAAAGGGTAATGATGAAGAGAGCCCCTCACACATGGCATCTAGTTAGAGTGTGTGTGTGTGTGTGTGTGGGTTAGCGACCAGGGGCTTGGCTGCAGATGTACTCATGGACATAAAAAAGGTTTAGGGAAGAGTGTGACTAAAAAGCCTTTGTGGGGAGCCGGTTGAACGAGCCCCTCATGACGAGGATGAAAGGAAAAGGCAGGACGGAGAGGGAGTCCTCCATCGTCTCTCTTTTGTCCTCCATCTGCCGTCTTGAGTCTCGACCCGTTTGTCCTGACGAGATCGACCCCGCCGCCCATCACAGGTGCGAGTCTCGGTACTTGGGCGTTTGCGGCAACACAACAAAAAAGAGCTTCTTCACATTATAGACGTACAGCAAGTTGCAGTCAGCTTGCATTCGACCAATGACAATAATCGGTAACGCCAGGTTCAATGACAATCTTCAAGATCATCTACTATGTAAGTGATGGAAGCACGGCGAAGCAATTTCTGATTTCTTAACGCGCAAGTTTCATCACAATACTTCCTCTGTGTGTTACAGCTGCCCACTCGGAAGAAACTGCACAAATGTTACGAAACCTAAATTTAAATTCGTGCTGGACCACTGTCTATGTTGGGGTGAGGAAACATTTCTCACTTTGCTGGAGGGGAGACCATCACAACACACACTATCGCCATCATCACACTTGGTCTTCGATCAAAGACACATTTTAAATGACTCACCAAGGTAATGTTCACTGTCACTTTTCCATTTCCAGTATGGAATTGAAAATACTGCCACGGTTTTTGAACTAATTCGGAAAAATGTACAGTTAACAAGATTCTAGTCACAGATGCGCCCACTCCGCCTGGCCTGCCCTGATTGCCATCATGACCTGGATAAGCAGACACAAATGGACAGATGAATGAGTGGGTGGATGGATGGATGGATGGATGAATGAATGGGTGGATGAATGGATGGAGACTATTCCTGCACTCACATTAAAAAACACTAAATATGATGGGATGGTTCAATCCAGTGCATAAATAGGCATAGAAGGCAATTGAATCTATACAATAAGCTAGTTAAGTTATTAGAAAGTTATGTAGGTTTGAATGTTAACCTGTCAGGATTGATTTCATACTATTGTTGAGCAATACGTGTACATATTTAACTTCAGACAATATAAATTTACTCGTTTGTCTACACAAAATTAATCCCACAGATGTATGTGATATTGTGATATCAAAAAAAAAATACGGAATTTTTCACCAGATGACTTGAATACAGATTTTTGATGAACATCAGCTTTTCAGAGGTCTAACTGAATCTTCTTTTTCTGTTTTTTTCCCCCGCTCCTCGCTCATTTTCAGGTTGTGGTCGACAACTGCTTTGGTTGTTGTTGATCAACTGATCAAGAATGATTGTGATCTGTGGTTTCGATGTGCACGTTAAGGCTGCATCAAAGAATCCCTAAATCAGTTGTGCGATGTGTTCTATTAGACGGACTTCCTCTTGTCGATTAGTCACGGAAAGCGAGAAACCTCACTGTGTGGAAGTCATTAGAACCAAATTCGTGGTTAACTAACATGAGGTCATAAGCTGCTGTGGCCACTAAACCGAGTGACCTTGACTAATAGAGGCAGAAATGGTTAATTTTATACAGATATTGACGAATAAACTATTTCAAAGGGGAAACACTTAGTGAGGACCAGTATTTCTATTATCTAGCTCTACGTCTCTACATTACAGCAGCAACTAAGGATTCTTTTCAGCTCTATTTCATTTACAGATTCTTTTTTCCAAAAATCGTTTTGATGTTTTAACATCCCACAAACGGAGTGGGATATTTTTTTTTAATCGTCCGACCAAGACTCTAAAAATCAAATAATATCAAGTCAACTAGAATTGTAGATGAAGAAAAGCACAAAATCCTTATAGTTAGGAAGTTGGAAACAGCAAAAACTTGATATTTCAGCCTGGTAGATAAAGAAAATAAAAAGATTATTGTACTATCCAATTGGTTTCCACTTGGAACGACTGATTGACTAATCATTGCAGCGAATAACATCTTAACGAGATTGTCAAATAAATCTGGACATCAAGGTGATTCTGTTTGAAGGCACAGTATCACATATGCTTTATATTTAAAGCAGGAAACCTTTATGGACATGTTCAATGACATCAAAATTGACTATAAGTGGGGTAAATATTGTTGTTGGAGCAAATAAAACATTGCAACTATTGATCAGTGACCAAATAACGACGTCAACGGGCTCCAGTGTGTCAACATGAGCAGGTCTGTGAAGGACTATAAGATCACTATTACTCTGCACTTTGTCCTTTACATTGCACATTTTCAATTTATTTAGTTTCCTGTATATTTCACATATTGTACAGTATGTGTTTTTTATTGCACATTTTGAATTCTTTTAGTTTTCCTATACCCTTTGGTTTAGCCTTACTTTTACTTCTGCACTATTTAGAATTGATTTATTATATATATATATATATATATATATATATATATATATATATATATATGTTACTGAACTTTATCACATCTTTTGTACTTATTGCACAAACGTAGGTCGGAGAGAAACGGATTTTCGATTTCCTCGAGTATGTCCAGAAGATATTTGCAGGATTTGACAATAAAGTTGACGTGACTATACCTTTAAATAATTGCAGTAAAAAAGTATTGTGAGGTGAAGTTTTCCACGTTGTATCGTGTACTTGTACTTCCATCATAGTGAAGTAAAACGTATATTAGGAGTATTTTTACTGTGAAACACACAGTAACATTGAACTTACTGCAAATGGGCAGTTTAGCTCAATGTAAACCTGAGCTGCCAAGTCCTCTGACCTACAAAAACCAGCCAGACTTTCTTTTTTTATTCACAAAACTCCCTTTTTTTCTCCCTTCACCTAACACTGGTAAACCATGTCATCCACAAGCTCCTCGCAGTAATGTGAAGCATGTGCCAGCGTTCAACGTGATTCTCAACCAGCCCCCCTCTCTGCAGCAAGCTAGCGTTAGCGTGTTAGCATTTTAGCATGTTAACATATTAGCATGTTAGCATGCTAGCATGTTAGCTGCTCAGTTGCTTAGCCGTGTCTGCTTCGCGTCAACCCGCAACTGTTGAAACGTCACACGTGGAGAGAGAGAACCGTAGCGAAGGGCGCGGTTGTGTCGTGGTGGTTTACAGAAACAAGGGTCGAGTGTCGCCGCCAACGTGGTGTGTTTAAGGTCAACATTCATGCCATGTTATGCTAGTAGCATGCTAGCTAGCACAAATGAATGGAGGGGGGAGGGTTGAACTAGCCTACAGCAACCCGGCAGCCCGCTCTCTGTCAGCGGGCGGTCGAGGGGACCAGAGATGAGACCACTCACCTGGTTGTAGTGCACCCGGAGCGGCTTGAGGTAGTCGGACTCTGTGCACGGGACCACCTCGATGCTGTTGATCTCCTCCATAGTGTGTCAGACTCGGAGCAGGGGGGTCGGCGGCTCAGCGACGGTCTGCCTGTCTGTCACCGGGCACTCGACTGACAGTGGAGGAATGTCTACGGTGGCCGGGAGAGGACACGGGACGGCGGAGCCACATGCGACGACGGCATGATGATGATGATGATGATGATGAGGAGCAATAATAAAGGATGGACGTTAGCTACTCACAGGGACTTTTAGCTTTTTGAGTATTATTTTCATCTTTATTATATATATATATTTGTTTTATTATTATTATTATTTATTTATATAGTTCGGCAGGTTGTTGATACATGCCTTAACTGTCAAACAGCCCTTTGGGAAAGTGAGGACCGGCCATGTTCTCAGTCCAAGTATAAGTACACACACTTTCATATATATATATAACCGTCTGAACTACCGGAAGACTATTTACTTCACTTAATTTTTTGGTGATCTAGAAATATCTGAATCATTTCATTAAGCCTTTATTTATACAGGACTTTTCATACAAACAAAATTCAACACTGTGCCTCACATAAAAACACCCTAACCCCCCCCCACACACACACACACACATACACTCACCTGAACTTAAATGATGAGTCTGCCCCTAACCCCAAAAAACCAAGCCTTGAACCCTCAAACATCCCTTTGGGAAAGTGAGGACCAGGCCATGTTCTCAGTCCATAATGTTGAAAAGAGTCCTCACAAAGATATAAGTATAAGTACACACACTTTCACTCATAAGCACACTCAAACAAGGGCTTTAATAGAGCATTTAGAAAAAAAGAAAAAAGAAAAACAGGAACTGAGGAAATGCTGTCTCACCAATTTGCAATGAGGAAACAAACACTAAAAGACTAAAATTCAAAGCAGCAAAATATATCTCATCTCTTCTTTTCTCATCTTTTCTTATCTCATCTCTTTTCATCTTAAATTATCTTACTTTATCATATAGTTTATCTGCAGCTGGAATGGGTTAGTGGGTTTCACCGCTTACGTTGGTACAGAAGGTCAGGGTTCGAGGTCCCGGCTAATGTGGGGCCCTTAATGCTACCTGCCTACATCTGATATGAGTCAAAAATTGATGATTGTAAGTCGCCTTGGACAAAAGCGTCAGCTAAATGAATTTAATGTAACTGAACTAGCCTCCGATTATTAATATAATGCATTCATTTTAAAATTAATAATCCATAATGAGCAGCTGATAACAGTTTTTCCAGTAAAGTGCCGAGCATTGTCTGCAGGTTAGTTCAAGGAAACGACTGGAACATCTGGATGAAACAGACACTTGGCTTGAGGTGGGGTTTACTACTGTTGTACACGACTTGACTGTTTCATTTGGCCTGGCCATATTTTTTTTAAAAAAGCATCACCACCTCGCCAGCTCAATTGGAGCAGGATTGTCCCTGCAGCTGTAGTCCACCTCCAGGTACGAGAGGCCGAGCAAAAAGAGGACGGTTACAGCGCAGAGACAGAAATAAAAAGCTGACCTCTCAAACATAGGAACAAATGTGAGTCCTCGTTGGCACAATTTCAGAAAAGAGGAAATCTACAATCAAAACGATGTTCAGTCGACGGCCAAGAAACCAAAGACAAAGACGAACCCTGGTGCTGCATCTCGCTATTGTGCTCTGGTATTTTTAACATCCCTGTGACTGGCTCAAGGGAAGCACACCAGTAGTAGGTCAACTGAAGGTGACGTAATTGTTACTAATTAGGAGGAGTGAATTATTCATCAAGGGCATGTTGTTGTTTTTGCCGGTGTAGAGTTTCCAGTGTGTTATTCTGGGTAAGAAGTGGAAGCTGAGAGCAGCGTAATGTTTTAATCTGCACCTTTTAGTGAAGCTAATTGAACAAATAAGATGTGAGAGTAAAAAGGGAGAGGGAGTCCACCATCATCTCTTGTGTCGTCCAGCTGCTAGAATAACTTACAAGCGAAAAAAAGACCCAATTGTAATGAAAGTCTGTTTAATAGATGAAAAATGTGCATTAGTTGTGTTTTTTCAAAGTTCAATAGAGTCCCTTCATATGTGTGTGGTGCAATTCCTGGTTTCCAAGGTCGAACATGATCGGCAGCAAGTTCAGAAAACATAGTTTGACAATTTTTGGAAATATGCTCACTTACCACAGCTGTTTTCAGACATGAAATCCAGAAAATGTCTGGAAAATTGGTTTCGGGCGTCTTTTTTCCTGTTCGATTTCCCTGTTTTATTCTCCCATTGGCTCAATCAGACATTTTCCTGAGGGCTAGAAGGAAAATGGCGCAGAATGTCCTGGGCAACATTTGCCGAGATTTGCGTTTTCACATATAGCGGCTGTGGAAAAGTTCAGGAAAATGTCCGGAACTTCAGTGCATGTCTGAACGCAGCTTTACTGGGACGGGGGCTCGTGAGGTCAGGAGGCCGAAGGGCCACAACCTCTCTACGAAGTGTGAGGGGTTCTTTTACCTGTTTGTGACCAGGGGCCCATTTTTCTCATAAACTATCCATATGGGTTTTGAGGGTGCGGGACAGTTAAATGTTAAAAGGATCTGCTTCATAGTTTTTCACGAATCTGATGGCAGCACTACTCTACGAGTACGTTGTGGGAATCTTTGAAAAAGAAACCCCACATGCATTAATTGGAAACACGATAAGAAGTCCCGCGTCCTCCCTCAGCGGGCTGCTGAGTAATGATCGAGAGCCTGGTGCCGGAGCTCTTTCTCACTGACCCTGCCTCGGAGGGTGAGGCTGCGTGATGTCACCCCCTCTCACATCAATAACAGCCTTATAATGGGAAAACAATCCTCAGATCTCCAATCTCGACGGGGCTGACTTCCTCCCAGTCCGCCGCCCCGCCACACAAGGACAGGACGTAACACTTGCTTCGGGGCTGATTTACATCTAAATAAATACAGGCCCCAGACGAAACAATGTGTGCGGACCTAAAAGAGGAACCCGCCGTCTCTCCTCTGCGGCAAAGTCCCAATTTATGTTGCCCAATCCGGCCAAGCTGCGGGGCCACGATAAGACGGGAGGGACGGCCGAGTGGAAGTATTGAGTCAAACTGCTCCGGCTTCACGCCACGCTCAGAGACGCGGACACAAAGAAAGAATGAGGGGATAAAATGACACTCAGAAAAAATAAAGAAGCAAGGAATGTAAATAAGCAGGAATGAATGATGTCCATTGACAACTGCCATGAGTGTTGGAGGGGTACAGGTTTGTGTAGGCTGATGTTGATGATAATCTTGTTCTCTCTCTCTCTCTCTTCTCTGCCAATATTCTGTGCCAGGAGTCCGTTTTACAACAACATGAAGAAAGACTCTCTTGGACGAGCTGTGAACATTGTTCCTCTCGCTTTTTTCAGTGCCGGTCCAAGTCGCCAAGAGGTGATTCACTGTCGCTTTCATTAGCTGTTTGTTGGGTTGATTTGCACGTGACCATCTGTGCTCGTTGAGTTTCGGGACCTTTTGCAGTTTTTCCATGTGACAAATGAAAACATCGTCCCCCGTCAGGACGCCGAAAACAAAAACCTCTGTGAACAACCTGTCTCAGTGGGACGCCTTTAATATGTGATCTTTCCATGGCAATCAATCAATCAATCAATCAATCAATCAATCAATCAATCAATCAGCAAACCAATGAATAACAATAGAGCTCCCTTTTTTCAACAAGGAGTGCTAGAATTTAAAACCTATAACTTTTAAAACGTTGAAGACTCGAAAAGATTCTATATTTTTCTCACTGTCATCAAATCTTATGAAAAGTCCAAAACCCAACAATTCTTTGTTACATGTTAACCTTAAGCATCTTTCAGACACGCACAGAAGTTTAGTTTTGCAAAGTGCAAACTTAAACGGCTGTCTGGCGGAAGACTGAAGCATTGAAAAAAATACGTCCTTCAGCGTACAATTGAGCGGATATACATTTTTGGGGGGGTAAGCATTTCAAAATGCGGCATTTTTCGGTGGTCCCCCCTGCTGAAGTGGGACGCGACTTCCACTTCTCCTCCAGACTCCGTTAAACGACATGCCGCTGGTCACCATCTCCATAGGGAAACATATTAACTATGCATAAGTGACTCATACAACCCCACTTCAAAATCACTGAACTATCCCTTTAATAAGCATCACAGCTGTGGGGCCCCCACAGAGACTGCTCATGTGTAGGGGCCCCAGAATTTGGTGCTACACCCCTGGTGACATGTGCCCTGTTGTCTCTGCGTGAACACAGCCTCTGTAACCGCCATACATCAATTGTTTGTGTACTTCTACTACCTCTCTCAGAGGGATATAGTCACAATGGGAAAAAAAACAAACGATGAATGAACTTTCCCTTACACTGGATCCCCTCCTCCGTGGGGCCTCATTTGAACATCACCCAACAAAAAAGGGCCTCCGCAAAAAAATCTTATCAGCTTCTCATCCGGGGCCCCGGGGTCGTGTTAATCCCTTCCTTCCACGAACATGCGGGTGCGGGGTCGTGGCAGTCACAACCAATTACAGCCCGCAGGCGCTTGATGGCGGCCAGGCGTCCCTGAGCTTAGTGCACATGCCAAACCTGGGACCGACTGAAGCCACCGAGCCTTGGTTGGTTTCATTGCATGGGATTCCGTCTGTGAAACTTAAGTGAAGCCTTACGCGGAGCGGCGTGTCTTTGACATCTACAATCTCAAGTCTGCTCTCGGGGCTTTAAACACCTTGAATAGTATGAATAATCAAATCAAATTATCAAGTCTGACTAATTTCTTTTGGATGTAGATACAGTTTAAGACAACATTTTGAAACTTGGTGTCAGTGATGTTTGCCTTGTTTTTTGTGTCGTGGAGTTTTACTTGTATGAATTACCTTGTTGCGGTTGAACCTTTGGTCAAATCCTTCTTCGCAAAAGGCAAAACTCTCCAGCGGTCTATCCATAGCCTAGTTTATCAGTCAGGGTCAAGCGGGGATTTGGGCCAGGACCCCGGAGAATGCACTTAGCCAAGGTGGCTGCTGCACCTCTGTTAGCGGGCCCGGGGTGTGGGTCAAGACGGGCGCTATCCACGCCGTCCGGCAGTCTGGACGTTCAGCCGCCACCGGGCCTCGCTCGGGAGACGCTCCCAAATCCTCCCACGACGGCTTGCATTTTCAAAATAGCGCCACGTGTCAAAAGGGCACCCCCGATATCCTCGGCAAGAAAAAATCTGTACGCTGTGCGGTTGAGGTGTGTGAACGGACTTGAACTTGGATTAGATTTAAAGCAGCACTAATCCAATACGTTGATATGAACAATGGATTAAATGATAAGTGTCTTTCCAGTAGCAGGCAACTATTTGAAGTGAGGAAGCTCTAAGAAACCAACAGCAGACAGACACGGACGAACGCTCTGCTTGTGAACTTAAGTGGAGCTTTTACCTCAGGAGGTGGTGGAGACCAAAGCAGAGGTGAAAAGAGTGAAAATGTTGCTACGGTTGCTCTCTGTCTAGTCTAGATCTGTAAATATATCTAAATATATAAGTGATAGTATGCTATTATCACTTTTAAAGTTTGCTGCACTGCCCCCAAGAGGCCAAAAAAATCTACGTGTGGAGGTCGGAGTCAAAAACGAGGACTATACTTATTTATGGATTTATATATAATATTCTATAAGTCTCAAGTTTCGTGCTGAAGGAAATTGTGACGTGAAATGCATGAATATGCATATGAGGTGACTTGGAATCAGCTATGCAGAAAGATTATATCACAGCATTGTAAGAAAAATATTCAAGTGTCAAGTTATACACTGGTCAGCATGTAAATGGTTCGCAATTACTGGCAAACAAAGACTTTAAGAAGACAGTACAGTGGAATGATACATCCAGGTGTACTCCTCATGAGCAGGCGACCTGTCTTCCCAATGAGAGACTGGACCTATGCTCAGAGGAAATCCCTCTCAAAGGCCGTCGTAAAGGAGAACCCTCCTCCGTCAGGCACCTTATATTTTTAGGAAGAGCTATTATTGTTCTGTTCCCCTCGTTGCTTTGCATAGCCCCAGGATGTGTGTGTGCCCCCCCCCCCCCCCCCCCCCCGGAAAGGGTAAGAATTCCTGTTTCGTCATCATTATTGTTTCTAACGAGAGAATAGTTCACCGCACCAGGGCAGTGCTCTCTCGGTTCGCCGGGGCTCCCCGCTCCCGGTTTGTCTTCCATGGACACAAATAGACCCTGAAATGGCGTTCAGACGAAATGCCGAGCAGAGACATGTTGTAGAGAATAATCTGGATCCAGTCAGACTCAACCGGAAGCTGCACTTGGGACACAAGTGATTTGCTGTAGATAGATCTGGAAGAAGAAAGATATATACAGTATATATATATATATATATATATATATATATATGTATATTAAATATTGACCATTCAAGGCTCATTGTGGCTAAAATATAACTATGGTCATAGTTTTGTATATTCACTATTATCTTATATATACTATCATATTAACATTACAACTGAACTAGATGCAGAATACAGCACATGGCTGGACTGAGTCATTGTTGCCGGTGCTGGTCATTTTCCGCGACTAGATAACTTGATGTTACTATAATGAGGGGAACTTAATTCCATGTTTTCTAATGGGATGTATAGGTAAACCTTTATAATCAGTAATGAAGTGCATTTTTCCGCATCACGCCGGGAACATATCATATCTCCACGGGACAAAGTAGAGATTTAGGGAACATTGAAGCTTTGTCCTGCCGACGAGAAAAAAAACCCCAACCTCTGGACCGGACACCTCCTGGAGCAGCTGGGGAACAGCGGCGCTTGGTGCTACGGGACAGCTGCTGTGGCTCCACTGTCCCCCTGCTGAGAGGGAGCCTATTTTAACAAGCCAGACCCATTGTCTTGTCCCAAGAATGACCAGAGAATGTGGCAACAACTTGGGTCACTCGGGTGCGCGTGTGTGTGTGTGTGTGTGCGTGTGTGTGTGTCGGTGATTGGGGGTGAGGGGCGGGTTGTGGTCGTGTCCTTGTCATTCGCATCTCTATGGGAGCACATGCCACCAGAGCTAATTACCTGGCCTGGAAGGACCAATTAAAACACCCTCTAATGCCCCTTCACAGGATGACCTCGGCTCGACAGAGGGCCTACAGCGGTGCTGGGCGACTGTGGGGAGGGTCCGACGGACACATACAAGAGAATGATGATGGTGACGTGAACAGTAATGTCCGGGGGTCAACTGTGCGTGGAGGTATGGCTCGCTTGGCCTTAGACCATTGGGCAATCCCAAGTCACCACTTAGTTGCTATGAAATTGAAGCATAACGTCCCCAACTGATCCAACATTTTCACCTTTATGAGATAGTGTAGACAGAGAAAGGGATGGGAAATAAGGTATGACATGCAACAACGGTCACATGAGACAGAATCGAACCCGGAGCAACGTAATTAATATCTGACTGAATGTGTGTGGATGGGTAATAAGTATTGCTTTAACAAAGTCCCTATGTGTTGCATCTTGGCCTATTGACAGCTATTGGCTTGCAGGGTCACCACCTGTCATGGAGGATAATATACTATATAGATCTTTTAAAACTTCAGTAATATAAAAACTTGATCAACTACCATAGTTTTCTCTGCGGTGACTGATTTAAGAAAGAAATGACCTCCAGCTGTACCATGGGACGGCCACACCATTCCATTCTTATGCTCACTTATTGACAGTGTTATGCGCTGTGAAGGCCTGAAGAATAAAATTCATTGTGTGTGTTGGCTTCGGTACAATCTCTCCCTCTGGACTTGCAGAAAAAAAGCCCAACGTGGGTTTACACTGTGCTGCCTTTATCTTTTTGAGTGAATCTGTCACCGTCAGATTAACTGTGACAAAAACGTGGCCCAGTTCGCTCTGTGAACAAACATGGCCGCCAAGGCCAAAGGAAGGGAAGGACAATGGAGCGAATTCAAATGTTTGATTATTATCTGGAAACCATTGTTATTAGGAAACTTTTTTTTCTCTCGAGCGACTGAGCAACGATACTATTTTTGTTGTTTGTCTTTTCTTTCAGTGGTGGGAAGCTCCCCCTTCAACAAACTGGACATTTTTAATAAACATTAAAAATAATGTAGACCTTAGAATCGAGCCTTGAGGGACCCCGCTTTGTATTAATATGGAGATATAAGGTGGCAGCTTTCGCAAAACCATTATTTAGGTTTCTAATGATTATTAACACTTACTTTATTAACTCCATTTAATCCAGGCAGGAACACTGCAGGTCCTATAATTGACAATACATTAAAACATTTGCACCATAAACAGTAGGTGTTCTTAAAATGCGGACATATCATGTCACAAATTGAAACTGGTCCAAGCTATTTATTGTTTTAATTTTCCGTTCTTTCTTGGATAAATATTTTTCGGAGTGTTTGGCAAGTTTGCGTTTTTTACTCCGATAGGACAGAACCAATCTTTCCAAACTCAATTCTCCCTCCGTCCTTCCTCGCTGATGTCGGTGAACGACGCTGACGAGGTTACCAAGGTGAAATATTGCTCCGGGCTCCGAGGATAAACAGATTACAACCAGGTCACCCGAGGCCAAATGTTCCTCTCTACAGAATTACGCCTTCGGTGTGGTGACAATGTGCCGCCGCCTAATTTCATTTACATCCTCAATAAGCCGTTACATTTGTCACTCAGAGGTGGAAACTGTCGTGTAGTTGTGTTGTGATTAATTTGGATTCACCTTTTTTTAATATACTTTTTTTCATGACCCTATATACATTGAATTTTAAGAACTCCACAGTATCTGTGATTGTTTAGCTATTAAATAAATCTGGTAAGACATCCAAAAAAGGATTTGTATGTTTAACTGATTGGTTATGAAGTTGGTGTAACTGGTCCAAATGTTCAATTTCTGATTTCAGTTTCATCAGAAGTTGAGCCAGTCTTTTGCATTGGGACGGCAACTGGTCCCGCCTCTCTGCTCTCATCTGCTATTGGATGTTTTGCTGGACACACAAATTGGACATTCGTGTTTCCCAGAGGATGAACCCTGATGGCTCATATCCCCTCACTTTCACGTTGACATTCATGGTTTTGAGTGACAAAACCTATTGGATGGACCCCGTCACTGAATCTGTCAGATCCCACAGAGGATGTGCGGCATGATGATTCTCTTTCATGCACTTCAATCAAAGTTCAAATCCATTTACAGTCCAATTTGGCAAAAAATGCCAGTCTCACATTTTACACCCGGTATTTTACTTATTGAGACCGAAATTACCCTGAAATTACAGTGATGAGGATAACTGCAGCTATTATCATCAACAGATAATTCATGTGCCTGTCGAGCCTGGTGTGGGCATGCACACGTTTTGTGAGGGGCGTTTTCCGCGTGCGCGCAACTTCAAAATCCAGATGTCTGCTGACTGCAGAAGGAGCTCGCTGAAAAAAGGAATGTTTGAATCAAAAACTGTGCTACATGAATTAGTTTTTACTCCGCCAATGTTATAATTTGGTAATTACGTAACAGATGGAAATGGCACGGAGCAAGCAAGGACTCGTCCACATGCAGAAACATTTACAAAAAGAAGTTGGAAATTCAATCGCAAACAGAAGATGGGACCATCAAACTTTAAACTAGTTGGGGGGGAAAAATGAAAATAAATTCCTATGTGCATTGTTGTATCATGAGCTAATGAATGAATCCGTTTCACACGTGTAAATGGTGAAGAAGAAAAAAAATCCCTTCGGCGGATCGATTGAAATGGAATTGAGTTGACCCCCGGGGCTGAGGTCACGCAGACCCAAATGTTGCTTCAGTCAGACCCCCCCCCCCCGCCCCCCCAGGACACCACCCTGTGTGTCCTCGATCTGGTCTGACAGCAGCCGTTGTTCCCGGGGGGGAAGGGAGGGAGGAACTCGTCTCCCCTGATGGCTCACTCGAGGGTGACGGTTTAGAAAGTCCACTTTGACCCCCTTGACGTCAGGGCTTCAGGGACTGGACAGTCATGCCCTCCCCCCCCCTCCCCCCGACCATCCTCCACCGCTACCACATCCTCTCAGAGGCTGTTTGACCTTTTTGACCCCTGGACACTGTCCGTGTCAGTCACGTCTTGGCCGTTGCAGTGCGGCTTCGGCCAGAGCAAGATCATGCAAATGTTTGAATTGTCCCTCCTCTCGTGCAGCTGAATGATCCCGTCCTCCAGTCAGGTTTGTCTTGGTTCAACAGAAGAAGCAGTGAAGCTGCACCGATGGGTTTTCTCTCTGCAGCTGCTCTGGTTCGTTGCTAAGAGGAATAAATCCGTCCTTGTAGTAGAAGATATAGATCGAGGGATTACACGGAATGTCTGTGGTTTGACAAAACCGTAAAGGGTCGTAAACCTACTGGAAATCAAAAATGCATGTTGCATGCAGAGCCGAAAAAATATATTGATTCGCTAAAACTATATGTTGGCGGCTGCAAAGCTGGTGTCTTGCCTGACTAAAGAAATGCAAACATGTGGAAACTACATCCTGTATTAGATCAGATTATTCATGGTTCCCCACCTGAAGGCCTGGGGTTCGAACCTCTTCAGGAATCCACCATACTTAATAGAATGATTGTAGGTATTGAGGACCTCTAAAAAAAATCCTTCAAATGAAACAATCTGAGAGGAAACACTCAACTGCTCACAACTCGTATCTTTTTTTAAAAAGAAAAATACAGATTTCTGTTTTTAAGAGTAAACATTGTGATGATTAATATGAGGATAGTTTTCATTGAGAACAGGAAGGGGTGATGTAGTGAATTATGTATTGCACAAGCCCATAGCGCCACCTTAAGTCTTAAAACAGTACAGCAAGAGAGGAAAATTACACTGATGTACTTTCATTAGTGATTTGCAGGGAATACTGTATAAGAACAGAAACACAGAAGCTCATGTTTCAGCTTCCGCTCTATCTTAAAAACATAATTCACAACATCTTTGTTTCGATGCGTCACCGTAGCTGCGCCATCAGTTGTGGGATTTGAGGGGGATGAAAAACAACTGCTGAGACATCATGGAATTGACAAAAAGGAAAAACAATTTAATGGAAACAACTGAAAGAGATGACAGAAGCTGATTTACAGTGAACGAAACAGGGAAAAACTATTTACATATGTTCAGTACTGCACAAAGTTATAATAACGTGTGACAGATATACAACCTTCTGTGTCTCAAATAAAGGAATGCAGAATGTTTTTGTTGATATACGTATATATATATTTCTATGGATCCCTCTGCTAGTTCACCACCTGGAGGCGACTCGGAATACTGCACTATCTTCACCACAGGCCAATGAAACAGTAATATTTAAAATGGTTATCATGATGACTAAGCAAATATAATATCTAAATATTAGTGGTTATAAGCGACTTCTGCACAGGAACTGTAGTTGACACTGATCCGATTTGCTGTATTCTAACAATTTGACTATAAATGTTCTTTTCTAACGTACTGTTTTCTAAAACCAGTATATTCCTCATAAAATAAGACTGTTGCTGCAAAAAGTGAATCGTTAACAGACGTGGATGCATTATGACGACATAGAATACAGTGAAAATACAACACTGCTGTTTCCACACAGAATGTAAAAGTTTAAACTATATTTATTTTTGGATCTGTAAAAAATGTTTTTTATATAAAATAACGGTTTCAACAGAGCAGATCGTGATGAATCTTTTTGACAATCTTCGTCACAAGGTTCTTGGCTGGACTGAACGACGCCACAATCTCTTTGATCTGTTGGATCCTGCAAACCATCAAAATATCTAATATTAAAAAGTGAGTTGTTTCTTAAGACGGCGCAACACGTTGCTATGAAAACAAAAAGTGTTGTCTCTACGTGGTTGTCAAGAGAGTCCCTTATTTTTAAAAGGTCATCAATGTGTCAGTTGGTATTATCTGGGTGATACTCACGTTGTGTTTCCCATCACGTTGTGAAAGCTCTCCACCTCGACGACACAGAGGCGGTCGATCAGACTGACGGAGAAAACCACTTCAAACTTGGAAAGTGTCTTGAGACGGCTGAAGACAACGTGCAGCCTGGAAGACCACAACAGGATATTACACAATAATTGTCATAACGTGAACTTGGAATGGAAATTTAATGGCCAGTTTAACTATTTAGGTGGCACAACATTTTTCCAAGAGGAAGACGTCTCACCTGGTGTCCACGCAGCTGATGTCCAGGATGTCGAGCCTCAGACCTCCCCACAGCTTCAGCAGACGCAGCTCTTCTCCCAGCAGACGACAGCGACTCACCACCAGGCCGACGTCGTGGAGCAGCTGCGCAGACACGATACAACAGCTTCAGTCTGACGTTACAGATCAATGTTATTTACACCAGGACAAAAGCACATGACAGCATTTTATATTCATTCATATGTACGATAAACCAAACACTGGTTGTCTTTTGTTTCTCCCTCTCCACAAACCTTTGGCACATGTCTACTCGTCGGGTATTTCTCCACCCAGGGCGTTTCACCCTCAATGTATCCAGAGAGCAGTTGGTGAACAAGGCGAGCGTGGAACTGTGACTTCTCATCTGGGTGGAAAAACAAAAATTAAAGTACAAAATTGTTTTCACAAATGACCGGTTACAGGCCTGGTCCTCCTCGTCATTTTACAATCCAACTTGCGAAGAATAAAATAATATTAGCTGGACATAGAAGGCAGTCAGTCGGGTGAGGAGGCGAGAAACAGACATTTATTTATTTAAATCAATGTTCGCTGATCTATAACAAAGTACAACTCATGACGTGTTGTGGGTTTTTTTCTTCTCACCATCAAGTTGAAGTTTGAAATTGATGTGAGATATTTTCCTCTCGGACTGATTATCAGCATCAGTTCCTTCAAAATCAAGAAAAAGGAGAACATTCATTATTGACATTTATTTTTTAAAAACCATTATCAGTCAACTATTTTTATTCATTATTTGCTGAAGACCACATCGTAACATATATTATTTTTTAAATATCTCACCTTTAGATTTTTTATACACCAACTGCAGATGCAGGGTGTCATGGAGGAACGTGTAGACGGTGCAGTTGTCACTCTGCTCTCCAAACCTCCATTCGTTTACCCTGAAAGTAAATGTACGAAAAAAAGTATTAACTTCAATATATTTGTGTTTTTAAAACCTTAAAAATAAAGCTGAGGTGAGAATAGAGCGTTTCCCAGCATGTGAACTTAAAAAGAACGGACCAACATGTTTTCAAAGCATTATGACATGAAACATATTCGACCCACATCTGCAGCACGGTGACGTGGCTCTCGAGGTTCCTCGTCTCGGCTTTCAGCCGGTTGAGTTTACTGGAGTTGTGCTTCTTCTGCAACTCCACTTCAATCGTTTGTCTGGGCAGGAAATAAGAGAAGAATAAGAATCATTCCAATGAAACAATATATAATAATTTACTTATCAATATTCTCAATTCACCTTTCGGTATCGGCCAAAGATTCGGTGACGTTCTTCATTTCTGTTTCCAAAAAAGAAGGAGAAAAGCTCGATGGTCAATCTTAAGCTTGCAAAGAAAAACAAACAGATCTAAACTAATAATCAGTCGGCATTACAAGTTACCTTCCTGACGAGATTTCAGACTTGGCTTGTCCAGGAAGCCTTTTTCTCCAACTGCAGCGAGTTCTGAAGACGGTGAAACAGGTAAAGAGTTAAAGATGTTTCACCCTCTGCTCTACCTGCAGCCGACCTGAATGGTTTCTGTCATTAATAAAAATCTGCACAGATGAGGAAGCTTCATAAACTGGACAGTCACGGGTCATTTCCCCCTCATTAGTAATACCTGCTTCCAATTCACAAATACAGTCGTCCAGACTCTTTATCATTTCATCTGCTTCCTCGATCGTTCCTCTCAACTTCTGTTGCTCCTCCTGAAAAGATGCAAAAAAGGGACTGTTACCATCCACTTTTCAAACGCTCTCCAGAGTTTGCATCTCAGTATTCCTGTAGGACAACTCACCAGATTCGCCTGCACAATGTTCGAGTAGAGAACCTCCTTCATTTCGTGCGACTGGGCTTTGCTCGTCTTTCTGAAGAAGTTATTTCTCTCTTTTAGACTCGCACCAAAAGATTTGAGCTGTGGATTCACATGGTGAGGGTTAAATCCATAAAACTATTCAACACAGATTACACTCTAAATGGTTCTCAATGGAGGAATCAAGTGTTATTGCAATGTTAGGGAAACAAGTTGTAGTTCTGAACAATACCTCTCTCTCTGAACAATTCCTTATCTCTTCCCACAGAGGTTTGTTCACCATCTTCAGAGGTTTGTCCAGATCCTGCATTCGCACTTTCAACCTGTGGAAGAAAACAGTTCTTGGGTTTTAAGAGCTTCGTTCATGATATCTGAGTTTGCCCCAGAGTTTAAGTGTCGTTTTGAATTTCCTACAAATACGGAGTATCCACAGCAGGGCCAATTTTAGTCTGTGATTAATATTATTATTATTATTTCTAGAACTCTGCTAAAGCGCTGTAACAAAGCTGTAAATAAAGAATTTGTAAATTCAAGTTTTTTGAGGTTTGAACTGCATTGATGGGAATCTAAAATTAGATATTATTCCATCTCATCGAAGTACAACCACAAGGTTACACAACTCAATTTGACAAACTTCGTATTAATATTTAATACACAAGCTCCATCCATGTGACTCATGTTCTTATGCACATTACTGGCAACTGATATGTCTACATTTGTATTTCTTATATTTTGTAAGGATGTGTGCGTGACTGATACCTTCTGCTGTGAAACCGGAATTTCCCCAGCTTGGGCTCAATAAAGTACCAATCCATCCATCTTTCTAAAAAATATTCATACAGTCTGAAGAGTACATACCCCTCCACCTTTTCGGTGAGGTTCAGGACGTCGGTCTCATACACCGTCTGTTTGGGACGACTGATGTGTCTGTCTTTCAACACGTCCATTGTTGTGCAATCTGTGTCGGACAGACGCTGCAAAAACAAAAAATGTTAAAAAGTCACATCACGACATGTAGCTGCCATTTTAAAAAAAAGATTTGTAAAAATAAATAAAGATTAAACCTACTCTGCCAGGAAGAACGCTCTGCCGAGGATTGTGGATGACAAAGTCTATGTTGAAGAGATTAAAGAACTCCAACACCGTGATGGTGCCGTCGTCCAACTTCTGCAAACGAAAACATCGAGAACAGTTAAATAACTGACGTTAAGGAATTACGTTAACGCTGATGTTAATAAAAATATAGCAGAAATGTACCTTTTGTACGTCACTCGCATAATCTTCAAGCTGAGACTCAAACAGACTTTGTTTGAAAGCTGGGAAAAAAGAAAGAAGGTATATGAACATATTTTATAAACATGAATAATAATTGTATCAAAGACTAAAGGCTCTTCATCGCATCCATGTGAAACTTACTTGACTCAAATGTGGCTTCACACCTGACACTGGCTGTGTGAATGCTGCTGGAGCAGTCGGAGGCGTGTGCGGTCACGGTCGGAGCGGCCGTGATGTCGCACTCCACGAAATGAGACTGTGATTAGATTAATTAGGAAGTAGAGGGAAAAACAAAACAAAAAATGTCTGTCAATACTGAGTCATGTCATATTCACATATCTGCTGCTCTGAGTATCACTTCATTAACAAGTCAGTTCCAACATTAGTACCAACATCTACACGCCTACTTGACGACCATCAATCCAACCCAACTTATAGAAATATTTCAAATTAGAAGCCGGTAAGGGAACAGGCTTGATTGTGTCCGTTCGGTCGCTGCAAGGCTTTTATTGTGAAACCGAACAGGAAATAAATCATGCTTGAAAAATGGCAAAAATACGGGTGGGTGTGACATGACTGTGTATACTATCAACACAACAAATAAACATGGAGAAGGTTTTAAATTTGCATTAATAGAAAATCAAAACAGGACCAGGAAACGGGGAATGATTCTAAATTAATTTAATACAATTTAGAAGTGAAGGCCTTTCTGTCACAAAGCTGTTTTTTCTGTGCAGTTCATAAAAGTGTAATTAATGTAAATAAACAAAAAATTTGAGAAGCATGTAATTCGACTCACCATTTCGGCAACGTCAGTGCTCCTCTCAGCTCTCATCCTCTTCTCATCCTCCGTATTGTTTTCATCTTCTGGCAGAGGTCTCTTTCTTCCGTGGACGGCACCGATGAGATCCTCTTCCAGCTCCTCTTCCTCTAAAGGCTCGTCGGCCTCGGGTGCACGACTCACTTTCTCCGTGACCCTCCGTGGACTCTTTGCGTCCACCATTTCCGTCTCTTCCTCCAAGCTCCCGAGCTCTTCGTCGTAAATGTCGCTCACGTCGTCGTCGAAGTTACTCAGTTGATTGGTGACGTTGACGGTCATCGTCCTCGTGTGCTCTCCCGCGCAGTTCCCCGTCTTCGGCTGGTTGGGTTTGTTTCTCTGGGGCAGTTTCGGCTTGAAGCTCCCCACGGACAGTCTGGACATCAGCTGCTTGGTCTTCAACTTGAAGGGAGTGGTGGCGGCCGAGGCTTCTCCTCCTCGGGCGAGACACCGAGCCTGTGTGTCATCTCGAGTGTTCTCCGAACCCGTTGCGAGTTCGGGTTCCGGGGATTTGTTTTTGTCTTTGGAGGTTTGGTCCAAGTCGTCGTCGTCCTCCAACTGGGCCAAAGGCGGGGCGCAGCTTTCCGTAGCCAAAGTATCGGGAGCTGTATTTATCAGGCGGCTCAAACGTCTCGCTTTCGACTGGAGATCGGCTAAACTCAACCGTCTCAACTTCCGCGAACCCAACGTCTCTGGATCTTGGTCGACAGTACTACGAGGACTTTCCATCTTCGATTCATTTCTTGGTTCGGGTTCTTTCCCGGTCACGATTTCATCTGAGTCGACGTATCCTGGAAAGTTTGCGACTTGGTTGGACGGACCCGGTGCTTCGTCGCTTCGTTGGGAAGTTGCCTCCATTCGCTTCGAAAGGTCAAACTCAGGGTCAGAGTCATGCGTTGGAGGAAAACATTGAGGGAGTTCATCCGTGTAGGTTTGTCCAAAAATGTGGCCTGTTTGAGCTTCAGTCATATCCATGCTCATATTGATTTCTGTCATGGTCTTGTTCTGTGACTTCTCTATGGCAGTAGGAACAAAACCTGGAGCTGCATCTTCAGTATCCACATCAGGCCTCTGCGCTCGAAGCTGCTCACGGTGGCCCTTTGCACCGACGCCCTCTAGAGGGCACTGTGCAGCAGCAGCAGCAGCAGCAGCGACTGCTTTGGTGATCATGGGATTGGCCCACGGACAACTCTTCCTCGACAGGGAGGTTTTAAATCCTGTGTCCAGACTGCGTGCTGACAAGGATCTGCTTCTCTCTCCCTTCTTCACAGTAAAAGGGAAACCCGCGTCTCGCTGGGTGGGTACAATGTTTGACTCTTGGTGTGGCAGAAATGACGCGGACACAGATTTGCTGGCAACGTTTACAGTGAATCCGGCGGTCACATTTGTAGCTGCTTCATCTGTGGACAACTTGACAGTTTCCTCTCTGCAGTCGACTTCAGCATCAAACTTGACCTGAGGGATAGACATGAAAAAACCCTATATATATTAAAAAACAAAACATATCTCTGTCGCCTTTCTAAAAGAACAAAGACATGCAATCCTCACAAGGACTAACGACAGAGAATTCAACTATTTGATTTAAGCTGGAATACTTAATGACTTGAGCCATTGCTAAAATAAAATAAAACTATGATTAGAGAAACTTGTATTTTAATTTTAATTTTGTATTTTAATTTTCAGAGTAAAGAAAGTTACATATTAGATAATTTAGAGGAGAAAAAAAACTCACCTGCTGTTTCTCCATCGCTGTATTTAAAGAAGTCTGAAATGATTTATCCATACCTGCGTGTGCAAAAGAAAATTTCCAATTATTAAAGTGACACTATAGAAGTGTCTCGTAGATTAATTATTACAATCACTGTTCAATTGCTTTATTCCATGTTGTTCCTGGAAAAAACAAGAAATGAAACATCAACCCTGCACACATAGAATTTGGACTTTTATAGTCATCTATCATAATTAACACAACCAAAATAACTTAAGTTTAAATGCTTCATTGATTAATGTTATAATTAATTGGTTACTGTCCAGAGTCAAATCCGTATGTTCTGTTGTTACCTTTACAATCAGACAATCCAGACACTTCACTGCTCGGCAGAAGTGACGCCATCTCTGCTCTCTTCAGACTTCCACTGTGTGGATACAGGTCTTGTGTGGGAAACTGAAGAGAATCATCCGCGTGCGTGATTCCTAAGATTCGGCCCGTTTGAGCCTCAGTCATCTCCATATCCATGCTGACATCATCTTCAGGACAGATTGAACCCACACCAGACGAGTCTCTGACGTCAGAGGATGGTGCAGCCGTCAGCGTCTTTCTTGCGATCTCAGGATCCTGACATCTCAGGCCGCCGGAGTTGCTTGTAAGCAAACTTTTAAATTCTGGAGCCAAACCCTGCGCTGATGAAGATCTGCCTCTAGGTGTTGGACCACGTGTCTCACTTTCTTGTTCCCACACAGGAAGAATTGACTCGGATCCTAAATTATTGGCGATATTTACAGTGAGGCACTGGGTCATGTCCATACCGGCATCGTCTACGTTGAACCTCATGGTTTTATCTGTGCAAGAGAGCAGTTTCAAATCGTTGCCAATGTTGACCGTGTAACTCCGAGTCACGTCCATACAGGCGTCGTCAGCAGAAAACCTCACAGTTTTCTCTCTGTGGTCGTCTTCAGGGTCAAAATGATCCTGGGTGTGAAGAAAAAAAGAATCCATATAAGTGTAAAGTGACAGAAAAAAAGAGAGAATAGAAAAAAGAATAGTATTGTAATTACTGGGATTTAATATAGTGTGTAACAATACAAGCCAAACAACAAATACAGCTAAACTAATTGAACTCAATTTGAAATACACAATATTCAGAGCAAGTGAGCTGTATAATTAATTCTGCAAAAAAAGAAGAAATTGAATATCCAACCGACCTGATGACTTTGCAACTTCGTCTTTAAAGATGGCTTCAATGAGCTTCCCATTCCTAAAGTGGAATTAAATAAAAGTAAAATCAGCAAACAGGAATCGCAACTGAAAATGCTCCCATTTAAAATCAAATCAACTGAACTATGACACAACTGATGTTCTTGTCATAAACATGGTATAAAACACAGGTTTTGAAATTCACACACCAAAATAACCTTCATGTTTTAGGCAAATGCTACTGTCTTTGCCTTGTGGTTCCTTTAACTTAAAACAACCTGGAGGGTTTGTGGTTTACCTGTACGGTTCGATGATCCCAGTGCTTCACTGTTCTTCTGTCCTGAAGTCGTATATGCCTTGTTCAGACCTCCACTGTGTGGATACACATCTGGTGTGGGGAAAAGACACTGAAGAGAATCGTCTGCGTGCGTGATTCCTAATATTCGGCCCGTTTGAGCCTCAGTCATCTCCATATCCATGCTGACATCATCTTTAGGACAGACTGAACCCACACCAGACGAGTCTCTGACGTCAGAGGATGGTACAGCCGTCGGCTTCTTTATTGCGATGGCAGGATCGACACCAGGGCCACTTGTAGGCATACTTTTAAATTCTGGAGCCAAACCCTGCGCTGATGAAGATCTGCCTCTAGGTGTTGGACCACATGTCTCACTTTCTTGTTCCCACACAGGGAGAATTGACTCGGACCCTAAATTGTTGGCGATATTTACAGTGAGGCACTGGGTCATGTCCATACCGGCGTCGTCTACGTTGAACCTCATGGTTTTATCTCTGCAAGAGAGCAGTTTCAAATCGTTGCCAATGTTGACCGTGTAACTTCGTGTCACGTCCATACAGGCGTCGTCGGCAGAAAACCTCACAGTTTTCTCTCTTTGGTCGTCTTCAGGGTCAAAATTATCCTGGGTGTGAAGAAAAAAAGAATCCATATAAGTGTAAAGTCATAGAAAAAAAGAGACTATATAAAAAAAGAATAGAAATGAAATTACTGGGATACGATAAGTGCGTAACTTTACAATACAGGCCGAACAACAAATACAGATAGAAGAATTGCACTCAATTTGAAATACACAATATTGAGAGCAAGTGAGCTGTATAATTCATTCTGCAAAAAAGAAGACATTGAATATCTAACCGACCTGGTGACTTTGCAACTTTGTCTTTAAAGATGGCTTCAATGAGCTTCCCATTCCTAAAGTGGAATTAAATAAAAAGAAAATCAGCAAACAGCAATCACAACTAAAAATGTTCCCATTTAAAATCAAATCAACTGAACTATGACACAATTGACGTTGTTCTTGTCCTAAACAAGGTATAAAACACAGGTTTTGAAATTCACACACCATAATAACCTTCATGTTTTAGGCAAATGCTACTGTCTTTGCCTTGTGGTTCCTTTAACTTAAAACAACCTGGAGGGTTTGTGGTTTACCTGTACGGTTCGATGATCCCAGTGCTTCACTGTTCTTCTGTCCTGAAGTCGTATATGCCTTGTTCAGACCTCCACTGTGTGGATACACATCTGGTGTGGGGGAAAGACACTGAAGAGAATCGTCTGCGTGCGTGATTCCTAATATTCGGCCCGTTTGAGCCTCAGTCATCTCCATATCCATGCTGACATCATCTTCAGGACAGACTGAACCCACACCAGACGAGTCTCTGACGTCAGAGGATGGTGCAGCCGTCAGCGTCTTTCTTGCGATGGCAGGATCGACACCAGGGCCACTTGTAGGCATACTTTTAAATTCTGGAGCCAAACCGTGCGCTGATGAAGATCTGCCTCTAGGTGTTGGACCACGTGTCTCATTTTCTTGTTCCCAGACAGGAAGAATTGACTCGGACCCTAAATTGTTGGCGATATTTACAGTGAGGCACTGGGTCATGTCCATACCGGCGTCGTCTACGTTGAACCTCATGGTTTTATCTCTGCAAGAGAGCAGTTTCAAATCGTTGCCAATGTTGACCGTGTAACTTCGTGTCACGTCCATACAGGCGTCGTCGGCAGAAAACCTCACAGTTTTCTCTCTGTGGTCGTCTTCAGGGTCAAAATGATCCTGGGTGTGAAGAAAGAAAGAATCCATATGAGTGTAAAGTGATAGAAAAAAAGAGATTATAGAAAAAAGAATAGAAATGAAATTACTGGGATACGATAAGTGCGTAACTTTACAATACAGGCAGAACAACAAATACAGCTAGAAGAATTATTTTTTTATCTGAAATACATTTTCATATTCAGAGCAAGTAAGCTGTATAATTCATTCTGCAAAATAAAAATAAGAAATTGAAGTGAATATCTAACCGACCTGATGACTTTGCAACTTCGTCTTTAAAGATGGCTTCAATGAGCTTCCCATTCCTAATGTGGGATTGAATGAAAAATTAGCAATCACAATCATAACAAAAAATTTCCACATTATGAATCAAATAAACTGAATTGACATCATGTCTTGTGCAAAATGCTACTGTTTTTTCTTTAAGACAACCTGGAGGGTTTTTGGTTTACCTGTACGGTTCGATGATCCCAGTGCTTCACTGTTCTTCTGTCCTGAAGTCTTCTCTGTTTTATTCAGACCTCCACCGTGTGGATACAGGTCTTGCGTGTGGAAAAGAAACTGAAAAGGATCGTCCGAACCAGCGATTCCTATGATGCGGCCGGTTTGAGCTTCAGTCAGGTCCATGCCCACGTCCACCTCAGGACAGATTCCCCCGGCAGTGGAAGATTGTCCAAAGCGTTGGCTTGTATTCGGCGACCGATTATCTTTGCCTGGGTCGGCCTTTGACGTTTTCAGCTGAGACGAGGAGCTGCTGGTGGTGATAGTTTCCTTAGAGGATGCTGCAGCGGAGGGTAACATTCTTTCGATCACAGGCTTAACACCGGGGCCAGTAGGTTTCGAGAGACCTGTCAGGAAGTTCTTAAATCCCAGGTCCAAACCGCCTGCGGACTCTTGCTGAGGCGCTAATGGACCACGGGCAATGTTGACAGTGTGACTTTGAGTCATGTCCATGAACTCATCATCTGCGGAGAACATTATGGTTTTCTCTGTGCGCTCGTCTCTGGCGTCAAAGTTGACCTGAAGAAGAAAAGTCTCGTTGTTTACACGTTACTCAATAAACATTTGCTTGCGGCACTCAAAACATTTTGAAAATGATTCTGATGCACGATAACCACAACTCATATATTTACTACATGAGACTAACACCCATCGTTGGTTTCCCCTGATGTTAGTTGATGGAAAAATTATTTTCACATATCAAAGTAAACTAGTTATAAAACTCACCTTGCGTCTTGGATGAGAAGCATTTTGAGATGGATTCTTCAAGGATGCCGCATCTAAATTTGGAAATTTAATGTAACAAATTTTCATCGGAGGGATTAAAATCTATTTTCATTATTATGTTTTAAATAATTTCAAAGCAAAAAATGTGAGACTTTGATGCCATTTCTTTGTCATACATGACACTAAGTCTTTTGGGTTCAAGATTTGAAGACATTACATTGGGCTGTTTTCTGGGATTTCACAGAAAAACTGTTAATTAAGAGATTAATAGTCAGATTAATCAGCAATGGAAATAATCGTTACAACAACCCTTAACAAGACGCAACTTTTAATCAATTTAACAAGCGCAGTCATGTTAATTCTCCAAAATACCTTTTACTGGTCCACTCCTGTATTCAATGTTCACCTTTTGGACCCTTCAGACAAAAAGTTATATGTCACAATAAAACTTAAAAATGTTTGGTCAGAATCAAAAAAAAATTTAAACCAATAAACCAAGTGAGAGTGTACGAAGTCTCACCTGTTCTCAGTCGTTGCTGCTGCTGTGGAAAAGATTGGACAAATGTGAAAAGCCACTTGCTATAGATGAGACTTGTGAGAATTATGCACAAGGCATTTCAAATTATTAGAGTGTCGGTTTTATTACCAACATCAGAAAGAGAAAACCTGGACATTATAGAATTTTAACAGCCAATGTGTAAAAAAAAAAAGAAGAAAGTATTAATGTACTTCAGTACCTTTGTGGTCAGACTTGCTCTTCCCCATCTCCGCTGTCTGTGATAGTCTCTTGTCAGCTTGGGCGTACATGTCTTGTGTGGGGAAAAGAAAGTGAAATGGATTCTCATCCTCGTTGACTCCCAGAATGCGGCCTGTGTGAACTTCAGTCAGGTTCATGCTAACATCCTCTTCTGGACAGAGCGCACTTCCGTGAGACGATTGCCCGGTTTTCCTGAATTCACCCACTGACTTGTCCATCGCGGCTGAAACTGAAGTCGGAAGCCAATTCTCTTTGTCCACTCGTTCGGTCTTTTGCGTTTTGATGTGAGCGAGGGAGCTGCTTGTCTCCGCAGTGGAGGACGAGGGGGGGCCACCGGGTTTAAAGAGACTCGCGAGGAAGTTTTCAAATCCCGGATCCACACTGGGCACTGAGGAGGAAACGTTTCTCTTCTCGACACTTAGATCCTTGTTCGCCGTGTTTATCGTATGATTCAGGGTCAAATCCATGGACGCGTCATCCGCAGCGAACACCACCGTTTTCTCTCTGCCAGTGGGTAAAGCATCACAGTTGTGGAGGGAAATATCTGCGTAAGTGGCAAAGTTGATGGAATGACTGTGGGTCATGTCCATGAATGCGTCATCTGTGGAAAACACCACTGTTTTCTCCCCGAAGCCTTCCACAGTCTCAAAGTTGACCTGGTGGAGGTTAAATCAACTTTATGTCAGTGAACACTAAATAATCATTAAATATAAAGTTTTTTTACATTTAAAACTGCTGAGATGTAATATTAACAAACCTATTAAAAAAAAACTCACCGTATCCTGCTTACAAGCATGTAGAGGAGCGTTCAAGAGGGTTTCCATTGCTAAATGTGGAAACATTAATTTAGTAAAGGCCTTCTAATAATGCAAAAAATGTATCTGAGCATTTAGTGATAATACATTTAAGTAAAATAATTATAATTACTATTATTATTATACTCTTACCTTTGAGCTGTTGAATCCCATCTTCAGCAACAGCTGCCGGGATCCTTATGTGATGAAAACATAAAATTTGTCACATTCATTTGATACGACAAATTTAAAAACATCATCTGAAAAACAACTGACATGGTAAAGATGAAAGGGGTAAGTAACCTTACCTATTTTGAGTCGTTGCGCCTGCTGGGGAAAAGTACAGGACAAATATTACAAAGCTGCTTAATGAAGAAGAAAATGTTGTGCCGATCTATACAACTACATTACATACTTGCTGTCATCAATTCTTGTAAAGGGCTTCGACCAGGAGAGGTATTTTTCACATCTCTGTAAGGATAAAGTATTGATTAGGTTGTGAAATATCAGTGTGTTTTTATTTTGTATGTGAAGAATTGCATGACTCTGGTTCAACTGAGTGTCTCACTTTGAAAACAGAAGAACATCATTGGCAGGGGCAAAGCTGACTCTTCTGGAATTTCTTTTTTCCACGGGTTTGACACATGATTCCACCTTAATCATGAAAATATACATACAAAGGTATTATATACATATATTATGATTTTCAGGGGGTGAAATCTCATTTCGAGCATCCAATTTACCTTAACATTTTCTTGTTGCTCTGGATCGGGGAATCTGGCGGATTTCCGTGGCGCCTTTAAAATCTGAAAATAATAAATTGTAAATATATTATGGTTCAGTTTTATGGATAAAGAAATGAAAAGTATATAAACATTTGTCTATAAAAATTATTTGAAACACTGACTGAGGAAATGCGCCGCTTGGAGAATCCACCGCTCTCACTGAAACACAAAACATGAAACACAGTTAGCTATTGTGAACGAGGTGCAAGTGATTATTATTATTATAGTTACATACAATGTGAAACCTGTCATATAACGAGACATACATATACACATATACATATATAATCCCATGGCCTTTAGGAGAACATGTGTAGACAGCACATATTATATAAGTGCCGTCTTTCAATAACATTTTTTACTCACTCATTCTTTGCAAATTCCTGAGGCTCCATGTTCAACTCTGGAAAAATATGAAAATAAAGTATTACTATATATATATACAGTATTATTATTATGAATAAAAACTGTCTGTCTTTACAGTGACAACAGGAAAACGTGGGCCGGGTACAAACATTGTTTACATGCTCTTTATGGATGTTTCCAGAATAAATAAATAAAGATCATGACAAAGAGTCAAACGCATTTGCACACGAACGGACGCCATCGACACAGCGCCTCGCGAGATATGGAAAGGTGTCAACAACAACAACAACATGTTTTCCTAATATAGTTATTGACTTTGCATTTCTCTTTGTTTGATACAGAAATCAAAGTAAACATTAGTGATCTCGCTAAAAAAGGTTAAAACGCCGATTTAAAGCGCATTTATGTAATTAAGCTAACGTAGGTGTTAGCTTGAGCAAGAAAACAACGGAACACACGGAACAATGTCTGCAGCTCATACCTTGTAGTTGTCACAACGGCTGCGGTTGTGTTGTGACTTGTTCTCTAACCTGAAACACTTTTCATGTCGCGTATTATTGTTATTATTTCTTCTTAAGCGTCGAGCTGGTGCTAACGTCAACGAGCATCGAGGGGCAAACGTCTGCAGTTTTGAATTTAGCCGCCCCCACGCATGCGCAGTGCGCAGTGTCTCGGCCCAATGACGTCGTCGTCGTCTACTTTTTTTTTTCCTTATACAGCCGGGGAAAAAAGGAATTTCAACAGAATAACGCTTCAGAATAATATAACGTCTGTCTTACTTACACATAACATCATTATTTTATATCCAAAGTGTAGAAATTGTACGAGCTAGCGTACTTTAGCCAAACAGGAAGTAACGTTGAACAGACCGGAAGTGACCGCAGAGGGCGCGACGTTTTAAAATAAAATTGTGCGGGTCGTTTTTGACTGTTGACAAATCTCATATTCAAAGTATTCCTAAAGGTAGGCATTGATGTCTTGTTATCGATCCCGCATATTAGTATCTTTCTCTGACACGGAACGCTCAACTTACACTTTAGTCGATCTAACTAAGGCTTGTTGTGTTACTTCTTTATGGGCATATTCCTGCGCCGAATGTTGCGTTTGAGGAAATCGCACCAAACTCCATTCAGAATCTGTCAATTTTTAAGATCCGCGAATATAAGGCGTATATATAGAAGCCTGTGCCTTAGCTATCCTATTTTACAGTAAATATAACAGCAACTCATTGAAAAGAAGAAACCAAATAGATAAGTTATAGTTAAACAGCAGATTCGGTGACTCCTGTGTTACCTCATTATTTTTCATTACAGGTGTCCCCCGGTTGAAAAACAAAATGTCTTCAAAAATTCCCAGAGGTGAGCAGAAGATATTTTTTTAGTAGTTATTTCATCGGCCAAAGTGTATTTCAATTTAATAAAGTTCAAGCAAAGCCGAGGTTTTATATATTTTGTGTTTTGTCCAGGTTTGCATTTACCTGCAGAGACGAAGAAAACGGGCCACAAATTTGAATCCAAAGACGCAGCAGCTGCGTCTGCGACAGCCCAGAGATCGGACGTCGTCCTTAAATCTCAAAAAGAAAATGTACCCAGGTAAGAAAAATATAATAATAATAATTGTGACGTGTACACGAACGGTCCCTGACAAATAAATCGTTTTTTTATTTTTCTCAATTCAACACAAACCTACTTGACACCACACGACTCAAAAAGAAGAGAAACGAGAACGTCAATTAAAATAGAGACAGGTAAGGGTGACGTGTGAGGCTCTGACAATACATATATTGACAGTAAACAATTCCGGTCATGGGGCAGATTAACTGTCTTCTTTTGGAAACGGCTCCTTCATCATACAGCAGTCAGTAAACACAACACACGGACATGTTGTAGAGACTCAAGAGATAACACCAAATTCCCTGCTGACGTGAAATGGAAATGACAAATCAAAGCTTTGAACCTTTGTACAGAACATGGAGGGGGTCGGTGGGAAATAATGGAAGTGAGAACAAAAACACAAGATCTCACATCCTCCCATCTTCTCTGGTCTCTCTGTTATTGTAAATCATCATCAAATACTTTTTTTGCCTTATGCCTTCAGGGCTCCTGTGTTTTTTTTGCTACACAGCTTTTGAACTAAATTTTCTGTATCTTCCAGAAAAAATATTGCCCCTAAAGGTCACAAAGGGTGAGTCATATATTACATAATATTTCCAGAAAAATGGTGGGCCTCATTCTGTGTTTTTCAAAACTTTCGTGGCGCCCCCTTCCACAGGGTCTCCACCAGGTACGGGCAACAGGCAGAGCTCAAGGAGCAAAATCAGCAATTGATGACTGTCAACGAGGAGCTGCAAAAGAACCTCACAGAGACACAGGTACTGTTGAATTGCAATAAATCTAAGTGCACGTATTAATACTCCAAGACGTTATTTAAGAAAAGTTAAGGCTCCTGGTGTAAAACACATCACTTGTTTGTTGTTAGCTGCTTGTGTACATAAATTTGTCCTTTTTGTTTTATTGCAGCAACGAATGGCTGAGTTGGAGATGCAGTTCGGTGACCTCGAAAAGGAAAACGCAGAGGTGCAGAAAAACCTGAAGGACTGCCATGTTCTCCTAGTCGCGGCGAAAATGGACCCAGGTGAATATGTATTCCCCAAATTTCAGAAATGTGTTTTTGTGAGTTGCAATTTGAGTGGTTGCTTTTATGTTGTTAACTTGAAATCTCTTTAGTTTTAGGAGGAAGGGTTGGAGAAGCTGCACAGCAAAATGAAGATCAGAGGAATGAAGCAATGGTATATATATGTATATACTTTATCCATTTGCAAGATATTGTATAAATCTAAAAATGTATAGATTCATTTCAGTCTAATTTTATCAAACTTAAAATCAAAGCAATATTTGAAACAAACTCTCAAAAGTTACTACAAACTGGAATATAGAGTAAATTATGAACATGTAATGTATTAGTTGTTCCATACCTCATGAACCCACAAATCCCAAGAGTGAAGGAAGAATCAAAATTTACAATATACTACAACATATTTCAACCACATGACAGGCTTTCTTCATATGTTATGAATACCATCAATTCAAACAAACCCTCTTCCTTGTCCCCGTCTCAGAGCGTCTCTGCAGACCTGCTGAACGAATTAAGAACATTTGGTGATACTGCAACACAGCAACGTACTCAGCTAGAGGTGAGACTAAGTCACAAGTGGGGTGTTTTGTTGTTGTTGTTGTTGTTGTTGTGTGTGTGTGTGTGTGTGTTTTAAATATCCCTTCCTTTTACACACTTGTAGGAAATCCAAAAAACAATGACGGACCTGGCTAAAGCCCGAGAACACATGTTGCAGGAAAGGCAGAACTTCTCGCTGGAGGCTGCTGAGATGGAAAGAGCTCTCACGGAAGCCGAGGCTCTCTTACTGTAAAACGTGTAATATCTCGCCGTGAAATGAGTATTGAAATAAAATGTGTCTATATTGATGTTTATTGTGCGTTTTTGAACTAAAGACTAAAAATGAATAAATGATTTCTTATTTCCTCATGTTCCTCGTCTCAGTCAAAACAGGCTTTTACACACTAAGTATTCTTGTGTCTCCAACAGGATGTATAGATCGCCTCATGTAGACTTTATTGACATTATTTATTCTGGTTATATAACTACACAACTGGATATATTTTGTGTATATGTTTAGATTTACAGGGTTTAAAGCTTTGTCTTTTTTTAAATATATATATATATTGCAATTTTACCATTGAAAATACAATTATTTTGTTGGTACATTTAAAAGAAGCTGAGGGTCATTAATTATATTTTATGAAACATACACTTTTCTGAGCCTCACTATAAAAACCCAACATAAATAATGCACAATTTAACCATTGAATACAAATAATCATTGATGAATATGTCAGGACATTATTGTAGCATTATATTACTATGTTTTTGTACTTGCACTGAAGTCCATACACTTCAAGCCGACCATGAACATTTCATCACTCTTGAGACGTCTTCAACGAACTCATTTTTTTCTCTGGCACGTTGTCGTAGGGGTTAAACAGGTCAACTGGGATGGTGGTGATCCTGCTGGTGCCTTCTAAGCTTGTACTTCCGCTCGTGCCGGAGTTCGTCTCCCTCGGGTGGCTGGTGGTGTAGTAGTAAATGAACAGGAAGAAACCTGCCAAGCAAAGAAAGAAGGTCTTGTCAAAATGTTTCTGTTTTTTTAATTTTACACCTTACTGGTAATATTAATTTTTCTTCTTCACAGTCATAAATCCTTTTTTCTTTTTTTTTGCTCCCATGCTGTTTCAGTTTGCCTTTCAGATTTCAATGCAGTGAGTGGGGGAGTGACACTACATGATTGTCATTCAGTGGAATACATCGCTCTGTAATCCAAAGACAATGGCAGTGCAGTGTGATCTGGGTGAAAATAGGTGAAATTTGGGTTTGTTGGGGCCATGAAAATCATTAATAACCACAGAAGGAAGAAAAGTCCTAAAAAAGGTCTGAGGTTTGATTTACAAATGTCAAACTATGTGTTCTTGCCTGTCACTGGCAGTAATAATTAGTTTAGGTGTTAGATTTGTTACAAAAGGTTTTTATCTTCTTCGCTTGTGTAGATTGTTATACATCGTTTATATGTTAATAATTCTATGCCACATATGCGGTACTGGTTTTCCTTGATTTGACTTTTGCTAACGAGTGAGGTGTTGTGCCTGTTTTAAAGGGACATTTCACTTAAATCGTAAAAATCAGCAGTCCATTTCATTATTGTTTAATATTTTTCCAAGTGGTTTTTGGAGAGTCTTGCACCCGCAACAAAATCTTATTGACTTTATCTATATTGTACCGACACTGTTATAAACTCAGCAGAAAAGACTAAACGTGTCTTGAGTTAGAAAGTCCCAAAATGTGATTTATGTGACACTTTCACACTACATTCACTTTTACCACTTACCACGGGAGTAAGATGAACTGTAAAAATTCAGTAAACCGTTACATATTATCACCTTACGATGGCAAATATGTGAACCAACAGTTGCCGACATACACATGGATTCCTTTGGAGTCGTTTTTATGTTCCCCTTGAAAATATAAATCTGACATTTATTCCCCTTTTAGCTCTTTTGCTGGTCTCCTGTAATATCGGGTCGTATTATCTGTAATAATACGACCCAATTTGATGTATCAAACAGATTGCCTGACCCGATTGTTACTGATCACGGATACCTTGAAAAGAATTGAGGACCGTGAAAATGTAGTAGGACGGGATCCGAAGGACACCGTAGGCGAAGAAGGCGAAACCCCACGTGAGGCCCAGCAGGCAACACAGTCCCATGACGGTCACGATGCTGGAGCCGCTCTTGTTGACTTGTGTGGCGTCGGCCTTAATCCTCTTGAGACAGTAGAGCCAGGACAGGATGAAGATGAAGCTGGCGAAGGTGAAGATGAAGACCAGCGCATAGTAGCCTATGTTGACAATGTACTGCGCGTTCCCGTCCGTTATCCAGCACCTTGGAACAGAAATGTCAATCAAGAAAAACCCCAAAATGATACCGTGTATTGAATACAGCACATGACTTCGACGTCGTTTGGCGACTCACATGGCCACGTTGTCGGCGGGGTCATCGGTGTAGATGACTAGTTCACCGTATTTTCCCAGGGACAGCAGGACAATCCCCACCACGCTGGGAATGACTGGAAATGGAGAAAAAAAAAAATCAAGTGTCAGATCAAGCGGCAAGGGGAAAAGGACGTCGCCGTCGGCCCAGAAACACTCGGTGTGAACTCACGCCAGCAGGTGAGGGACACTTTGGCCATGTAGTGCCGGATGCGCACGTCGGGCCCCCTGTTCATCTGCAGGCGGAGGTGGAAGGCCTGCGCGGCGAACCACATGAAGGTGGCCAACATGAAGTAGTGCATGAGCACCGCCATGATCTTGCAGCCCACCGCGCTCTTCAGCTCGGCCACAAAGTTGTTGGTCAGGAAGGTGAGGTTGAGCAGGAGCATGGCCAGCACCAGGTGCACCAGGATCCTCGACGTGTCGGTGGCCTTGGTCCTCCTGGGAGACGGGAGACACAGAGGCGTCATGTGATGCTGGGGGTTCCTTGTTTTGCATTGCCCTCGTGTTGATAAGGGGTTGAAAACAATTATTTAATTTCGAATTGATCAACAAAAGTTTTGGTTTTGTGACCATTCAAAATCTTCATTGTGGGCTCTCGGACATTGCAATGGGCATTTTTGGACATTTTATAAAGTAGATCATTAAGGGACTAATCAAAAATGATCAATAAAGTAGCTGTTTAATCAAAATGACCTGACGAGCGCAGGCCCCCAAGAGAGCAGGACAAGCGTCACTTTGTTCTCTGCAGGACTCGGAGCTGTCTTCTCAATTTAATGAACCAAATATATATGTGTGTGTGTGTAATATTTAATTACATATATATGAACGGCGCTAATAGCACCGTTCTGAATGCCAACGTTGATGAAGCTCTGTAATATTGTCTTGCTATTTATATTGAATGCAAAGTCTATTCAAAACCTCTTCACTTCATCTTCATTTACATATCACATGCATAACCTTACACCGCGTGTGTTTACAGAGGGACACTGTTTGTTTGTCCAAGTTGCCACAGTGGTGGCATTCAAATATTTAAATGTACAGTACGTACATGATAAATAACAGGCTACTGTTCAACAAACTCATTTCCTTACTGTCGGGTTGTTTTTACTGGACACGAGCTGCCACAGTGTTCGGCTTCTCAGGATCGCCTCTGTATTAACATGAGCTTTAGCCACGTTGACCACAGCGGTGGAACAAGCTGCTCAGTGTCTGTTTGTTCGTTTTTCCATTAAACTCTTTTGGCACTTTTTTTTTTTTACATGATAAAGGTTTAGGATTTTGTCATATGAATATTCATTATTGTAGTAACTCTGGATCAGTCATTACCAGTTTGCAGTTTATCGCTTTTCATTTGCTCATTTGCTCAACATTTGTCTCTTCTTATTTGGATAGAAACCAGGATTTCTCTCCCATTTTTTTTTGGACTGAAAACATCTCGCTGTGTGCGTATGGCTACAAACAGTAATGTGAAACATTTATTTTATAATTTGTGAACAAAAAAACCTTCATGCTGTATCCAAATGGGCCATAATTTTCCTGATAATTCCATTAAAGTACAATCTGGATCTAATTGTGGGAGACAATTGATTGATTTTTTCTAACAGTCTATGAAACAAACTGCTTAATTCAAATCCTGCGTGCTACCCCCAAGAAATAATATATGAAAATCCCAAATCAAAACTTTTTACACACATCTTTCTTCATTTGAAGTTGCTTTATTAATCCAATTTTTCATTTACTTTGTGGCCCTGCACCAGATTATATATTTATGAATGATTTCATATTCATTTAGGATTTTCTGTGTTTACTTTTAACATGTATTTTTTACGTCCATGCCCATTTGTTGTGAGGTACATTGTAATTGAATGGAAAGTGCAATATGAATAGAAAAATATAGGTGCAAAAATAACAGTGGAAATTAAATAAAGTTTCTTCTTTCTTTTACCTTAAAAGGAAGTGCATGAAGAGCACAATGCTCAGGAAGAACATGGACAAGCCACAGCCAGCTTGGGTGATGATGGTGAGGTTCTTCAGATCAGAACTAGAAATGGTTTCATTTACTGCGATCTGAGACTGAAAAAAACATTCCAACAAATGAGGCAGCTTCACAGTGCGGGTCGTACAGAGGAATATCTGAATATCTGTATCGCGCTGAGGATGGAAATTAAAGGGGGTTCGTCTTTATACAAATAGTGAAAAAGAAGCAGAACACACCATTAGGATGGCAAAGAATGTCAAATGTGTACACTCGCACGAGACGTTTGTTCCATTGAACACTGTCCGACATCCGTGACTGGTCCAGTTGGGTCGACTGCCTGTGGGAGACGATCAGTGTAAACAGTGCAGAGCAGAAACTGCGGGGGGTTATAACTGTATTCGAATGAGGAACAAAAAACGAAGGCGTAGGCATCCAGCACTGGCGTTATTAATAACAATAATGATGGCTCTGTTCTATTAAGTCTATGGCGTACACACATTTGGTGTTGCATTCTAATTGGCTGTTTTGTAAGAGTGGGTCATGGCGGAAAGAAGAATGCAAATCAACTGGCGTTTCCATCATTTATCTCATGAATTAGCTCATCTACTTTTGGGGAAATTGCCATTTTCAGAAGAAAGCCTTTCCCCATAGCCTTCTCCTGAAGTGCTTTACCAAATGGATGCTTCGTTCCGCCACATAAGTTGTTGTCTTAATTCTGTTTTGTTTAATTAATACACTGCTTTTTAGTGTTTTACCAGGTGGCTGTTTAATTTGGTCTCAACCTGCTATTAATATTTTATTTTTATTTTTTTTATTGTTCTATCAAAAAAAAGCTTTAACAGGCTTTTATGTGAAGCACTGGCTGTTGCATTTTATGCCATGAATTGTGCTATAAAGTTTATTTTTATACAGTATTATTACGGTGTTAAACTTTAACTTTAACAAATCAATGAAGCGTAAAACCCCTTTTGTGTCCTTTTTTAAATTTCCAGGCCTGTTTTAGTTTTTTTGTTTGGTTTTTTTACGTGAGCCCACCCCAAATTGAAGATTTGAAGGTGGGAATGGGCTTTTAAGTGGGTTTCATGCCATGATGCCGGTGAACCAACACGCGCAACACTTGGACCTTGGAACTGCATGGGACGTCCAACCTGGGACCAGGGCAGCCATCTTTACTGTTATTAATTACCCCCCCCCCCCGGGGGCACACCAACTCTGCTCACAGTGACCTTCCTTTTTCCTCTGGTGGTGTCTTAGACACGTACAGAATTTCCTGACTGCAAATGTCGATACCAGTGTCTGACATACCTTCGCCGTTCCATGAATGACAAGATGGAGTTCCTGTCTGTAGACAAAGCAACAGAGCTCCATTAAAAATGTGCCCTCGGAATGTTGAACGCATTCAAGTACAAATAATGTGCATTTGATTATGCATGTTTTTGTTTGTTTTTTTTGACTTACGTATGTCATGTTCCTAAAATGGATGTTTATTTGCTGCGTGAGGTTCGTGATTTCGGCTCCCATTTCAACCGCCAAGACCTCGTCACCTAACACAGTGCTGTTCCGCTCATCCTGGAAAAGAAATGGGATCATTGCAAAATAAAAAAAAACACAATCACAATGTGTGCGGTACGGAAGACCATCAGGGCCAGTCACGAGAAGAAGGAAAAAATGAGAGGGAAGATTTCTTTCCTTTTCTTTTTTTTTTTTTACAGTTCGTGAATAAAGTCGAAATGTCGAGAAATAAAGTCGAAATACTCATAAAATTGTGACCCGGAAGCACTTTTCAGCAGCAACATTCCATAGTTATTTTCCACATTTCAACTTTAATCGCGACATTTCGACTTTAATCTCGACACTTCGACTTTTATTTACTCCATTAAATAAGTAAATAAAAATCGCCCCCCTCCTGGCCCCAATACTCTTCCGTAGTGAAGCGTGTCAGTCCTCGTTTCTCACCTGCGCCATGTTCAGCAATCTGAACATGGCCACGTACGGCTCGCTCACGTTCGAGGCAAGAGCTTGGTCAAACGCTTCTCGTGGCACCGTGACGGATCTCGAAAAGGTGGGCAGATAAGAATTTGACACAATCTGCAGGAAGGAGCAGAAAACAAGTCGAGCGTCATCAGCACAACAAAAAAAAAAGAGAAAACGGCGCAGTGCACAGTGCGGTTCATCCTTTGGGCTTCAGTCGAAAACAAGAAGAGAGAAAGAGAATTGCACCCACACTGACGCTGTCCCCGGGAGACATATAAGCAAAGGAGACGTCTGTGACGTCTGCAGGGTCTGTTTTCTTCACCATGACGCCCGCCACTCCCTCGCCCCCATTAAAAGCTGCTGAAGACTCGCTGCACGAGGCGGCCCATCTGGTAAATTCCTCCACGGCTCGACTGTTGACGGACGAAACAAATATGCGTGTCTTACATTTGACTACATTTGCCCCCAAAAAAGACAGAACATTCATCGTTTGATAAATCCAGCGAAGCCGTGGGTTTACACGACTGCGCGTGTGTCCAGTCTCCCTCCGTCGGTTGGAACGGATGCGTTCAGCGTATACGTCGTCCCCGGTTTCTTCACTGGTTGGTCACAGTTGTAGCAGTGCTCCCGTGTTGCCGTGACGTTGACGACATACTCGACATTGATCCCCGGATCTGAAAGTGAAGGGACGGCTAGTTTTATTGTCATTGTGTCAGGTGGCATTCTGGTCAACATGCGATGGCGTTCATCAGCACCTCAAGAATTGTCACTCTGGCCGTTTGATCATACAGTAGGAGAAGTTCATCCTCTTTTTTTGTTTTTAATCTTAGTCATTGCACGTTCCTTCACTAGAAATGGTAGGTCAAATACAGTAACGGTTTCCTGCCACTTTAAATCCACAGCGTTATTATTATTATTATTATTAGTAGTAGTAGTAGTAGTAGTAGTAGTAGTAGTAGTAGTAGTAGTAGTAGTATTGCTTATCTAAAGGGAACTCACCTATATTATTGCAGATTGTTTCATTATAGTCAGAGTCCTTACATATGGTCATTGTGTTCATACATCTAACCTGGCAAGGTTCTATGGATGAAAACGCTGTCATAGAAGATAAAGAAGAAATATAAAACAGCATAGACTTAGTGGGACAAAACTGTACTGTAGAGACATGACACTTCTGAAAGTAAACACCATAAATTATTAAATTATATCTTTGAAATGACTCATTTGTGGTTATCAAATTGGTGTCGCTGATTCTATCATCAAAAGATACTCGATTTTTTGATTATTCATTACCAAAATTTGAATTAACTGGAGATACCATATTGGTGATGTTTTTTCATTAGCTCTGTTTTGGTCATTTAGTTTTTCCACCCCAGACTGAACTGTAAGAGATACAATCTCACCTTGGACAGTGTGGCTGAAGACGCACTTTGAACCTGGATTATTTATATTTTTTAAAAACATATTAACGAAAAAAAAAAAAAAAAAATCATCAGCTTTAATGTTTGCATTTTTTTTAACCTTGAACTGTTGTCCATCCACACCATGCACACGCAATCATTTAAAAAATGAAGTTGTAAAACAGTTTTGTCGTATCACCGTCGAGGTCAGGCGTTGTGGTGCTGTTGCATTGCCTCCCATGCAGCACAGACACATTGAATTTTTTTTCAATGTGCCACTCTGAGAGGTACAGAAGATAAGAAGAACCCTTTGTCTCCATTCGAGGCCACACTTTGTGCGACATTTCTGTGAATTAAAATCAGAGATACTGTTACATTTTGTCGAAATGCTGATTATATATTATCTGAATTCAGCGAGTATAAAAAGAAGACTGTACTGTCACTTGTAACAGTTGCATTTTTCTCCAGAAATACAATGCAACTTTCGTTGTTTGCTGCACCACCCCCTGCTAATTAAGAGATGAATCACACTGAAAGTACTTATCTAGTTATGGTGTACACAAAAGTCTGACGACTGTATATGTACTGTCATAATAACTGCAGTAAGTCATGGAAAAGAGGCAAATTCACTTGTGAGATGGACACTACAGAAAACATCATTTTCATTTTTCAGGTTTTTTGTGATAAAATCCACAGCTTCTGTCAATAAAATGTGCTACTTATGGTTTTGACTCACTCTGATTCCAAAAGTTTTGTGCAATGACGAAGCCATTGAAGGTATCGGCAACAAAAAAAATTCTCCTTCCATCATCAAGCAAACAATTTCGGAGAATTTTATCAATGGTCCCTCCTTGTGAACTTCCCCCTATTAAAATCATATAACAACGGAGAAAAGCAGGGTCACACAACACATTATTGTAACCATGGTAGTGCTTAAGACTTTAAAATGTGTCTATGAGAATAATACAAGGCGATACGCAGGCACTCGACTGAGAGATGCGAAGGTCCCCGTTGCTGCGTGGTGGCGCATTCTACTCACAAACAGGCGAAATCCACAGGTGTCCCAGCAGCAAAACCCACGTCATCCGGCACTTTTGTGTCATGTTCTTTTCGATTCCCACGGTCAGGAGGTGTGATCCGGTCACTGCTACGCTAGACGAAGAACAAATACTGTATCTATTAACAAATAGGTATATTATCTGACAACAACAACAAAAAATTTAAAAAAAATAACACGAGCATTTTAGGTCGTACCTTTTCTCTGGTTATAGTCACATCAAAGCACTGAGCGGCAGCACGGATGACGGGACCTGACTTCGACAAACGGACTCTGTGCAGCCGCCCACCTCCGGACATTTGTCTTGCAAATTCACACAAGTTTCCTGGAAGAGTGTGTCCTATGCAAAATCGCCCAGATAATATTGCGCTTGACCATGCACGGGTTGGCGTAACAGTACACAAGGAAGTCGCTTGTGATATACAGGTATATAAACAGCACTGTCTGACTGCGTCAAGTAAAATATGCCACATGTGTAGAAATACCCTGCTGAATGACGCACAAGAAACAATGTCCTCAAGAATCTCATACTTTATTCGTTTTCAGGATTCCCTGTTCGTTATCTGCAAAAATAACATCTATTTCATGCAGATGGGAAAAAATCAAGAGTTTAACCAATGAAGAACATTCAGATCTAGATTTGAACTTTATTGCTATAGTTCTTACTGTGAAAAGCACTTTCTCACTCCATACAATTTTCTTTACTGAACTTATTATACGCATTAAACACTGGTCATAACATATTTGGACATTAATTTTCCCTAACCCGACTGAGCCAATATACAAAAAGTGACTTAAAGATTTTTATCGCATTGATTTTAACCACATTTTTCGAGATGTTCCAATATCACACAATGTTATAAAAATTAAATTAAAACAGAGAAGAAAATAAAAAAAATTAACCTATTTTCATCTGTCATCCATCACCAATACTCTATGTATACTTTATTAACATATTAGTTCAAGTGTAAGTCTTTGACACCTATTTTTCCATTTCCCTTTTGTAATCCTATACAGTGAACGCAATTCAGTCAGCTACAGAGTGAGAGCAACTAATCCAGTTAGATCTATCTGCCACGTGGATCAGGATCAATAAAGATTTTTTTGATATCCGATTCTGAGACATCTCTTTCCTGATGAAAGTGTTCTGGTACTGTACTACTGATAAGATCGATCTGTCCAAGTATTTGTGTCATTGAGCATAAGAGAGAAACAGGAAATCAACATATTTATCAGCAGCAACAGTGTGCCTGGTACTATTTTCACTCTGTGTGTGTGTGTGTGTGTGTGTGTGTGTGTGTGTGTGTGTGTGATGATCTTGAATATATGTCAAATGTGTGTGTGTATTTATATATATATATTGAATAAATGGATATATAAATATATATATATATATATATATATATATACACGTGCATGCCTGTATGTATGAATGTGTATGTAAGTACGTGGATGGCATTTGTATGCGTGTATGTGAAAGAAAAGTATTGACTTTACTCTTTTTAAAAGCCCCGTCAGTCAGCTGGTTCTGGTACTAAGCTCACAAACACACGCAGAGCCCCTGAGACAATTGACCAAATCAAATTGTAATGTTATTTGGCCTTAAACAGAGAATACAGACCTTTGACCTCTGGACTGAAGGCCATGTCCTCGCCTTGGACGGGCCGGACCAGGCTCCCCCAGAGAAGACAGACTGTGGAGCCACTGCACAACAGGAGGAGGAGGGAAGAAAGAGAGCAACTCTACCAAGACATCAGATCCACAGATTTAATACATACCCCCCACGTCCATTTTAGACTGTGTGTCCAGCTTTGTCCTCAAGGGGGCAACACTGTGGTCTGGTTGCATCTGCTGGTAGCGCCTCAAGGGGAACATGTCATCCTCCTCCGTCCTAAATTTATAAATAAATATACAAAATCAGAGACCGTTGGACTGGAACTTGAAGGAATCAAACACAATTCAAATAACTCCGAGAAGTGTGTTTTAAAACATGAACTAATCGATCTACAAGACACAGGACTCGTCGCCAGGATGTGGGTAGTACCTAATCAAGTCGCTTGGGGGCGATACTGCTCCACGTGGTTGCAAATCGCCAGTGAAACAACAACAAGAAGGAGAAGAAGAAGAGACGATGGCGGAAGTAGCATGAATTTGCGACATTGACCTACAGTGAGTAAAAAGCAAATTTGGGGGTTTTAATAACTGGCGTAGCTAAAGTATCTCTATTTTTTTTGGAAGTGTCCGCCTGCATTGATGTTTATAACCCGCAGTGCGTTGGCGTTAAACGGAGAGACGGAATGTTTCGGGGAAAATTGTGCGGCGACAATCGCACCAGCAGGCTCATCGTCAAAATGTTAGTGTTTTAATGTGTACATGGTATTTTAACACAAACCCCCAAACAATATTCATATGGTGAAATTTATCGCAGAACAATCGAGGTTTTATCATCAGTTCGACGGCACGTCGGTGATGAACTTTTACTTTCGCCTTTTACGGTCGGAACGTTCACTGCGGTGACTGTCGCCTGCAGATGTGGGTGAACCAAAATCCGTTAAAATAAAATGTAAAAAAACTCCCAGAAGGCAGCGTGGTGTATGCCGACTAATAAAGTTGACCCCTCGGGGTTTGAAGGAAAACATAAATGACTTGTTTTTTGGTGTGGGGATTGACAAATAAGCTAAACAATCTTAAATTTGCACATTTTTGAATGGAGGCTGGTGGGCCGAGGTTGCCAAGGAAACAAAACTTCTGTTTTACTGTCTGTTGATGTTTCTGCTTCAAATAATGTGCATTTTTGGTTTACATCTAGAAAAAAAATTGTGTACTATTAGGTCTAACTACACTGGACAGTCAGGTAGACAATAAAGGATTAATTATGGCCTTGTCTTGAAGTGTGCCGCTTTTATATAATCAATCTCAATTGTCCCCAATCTTTAATACAGGACATGTCTGCAGGCTGCATGCGGTGGGTGCTAAGCCACGCAGTCAGGGCCGTATGTGGTGTCAGTCCCGGCTCCCGGGCCCCAGCGCCGTGGCTTCTCGAACGCAGTGACAGATCAAACACCCTCGCCGCCTCCTGGAGCCGGTCTCCGTTCTCCACAGCGGTGGATGGCACGGAACTGACTCCTGCGCCAAAAGGGAAAAAGCACAATCCCAAAGTTAATGCCCAGATCAGCAACGTCGGCCACAAGATCCCGCAGCGTCACGTGGAGCTGATGAGCAAGGAGGGCGAGAACCTGGGCACCATGCACCGAGCGGACGTGATCAAGATCTTGCAGGAGCAGGGTCTGAAGCTGGTGCTGCTCAACGGAAACACAGACCCTCCCGTCTACCAGCTGATGAGCGGCAAACAGATCCACCAAGAGCAGCTGAAGGTGCGGGAGCAGAAGAAAGCAAAACCAGGTATGTGGTGTCCTGACAGGAGCCCGAATGAAAGCCTCTGTTTAAATACATCCGCCTGCGGTAAATGTTAGCCTAGTTTGGCGAACTATGTCCGAACCGTGGATTTGGAGAAACATTACACCCCAACCCAAAGTTGTTAAAGCTATTGAATAATGTTGCCTAGAATAGAATCGAGTCAAGAAGAGGTTGGGGTTTTTTGAAGATGTTGTGCACACAAGTCTGTGTAAAATGGCGCTTCGCTGTTATTTCCTCCGCAGATCAGGTGCAGTTGAAGGAGCTCAGCTTGTCATCAGGCATCACGTCCAATGACCTCACCACCAAGCTGAAGCAAGCGGAGATCTGGCTGGAGAAGAAGAACCACGTTAAGGTCACGGTGCGAGTGGGACGGGGACAATCTGCAGTCGACCTGGTGAGGGAAAATAGGCTTTTTTTCCAATTCCATTATTTTCAGGGCATTTTTTATGTGACAGGACAAGGAAGATGACAACATGATTATTTTAAACTTTGTATAAATATTTTTAGATAAAGAAACTAATTTAAATTGCCTTGAATGTAGAAATAAACTTATTTGCCAAAGTTTGTGTTTTTCAGTGCCACAAATCGACATAAAACAAATTACACCAATCGAAAAATATTAAGAAAACACTCAACCTGTCTGTAAAAATGCCAGTGAACATAAACTGTACATTCATATTTAATATATATGAATTCTCTGTCAGAATGTCATGGTCAGACTACACCCTCTTCTGGGGGAACTTGGACTAGGCACAATTTTGTTTCTAGCTTCCCAGGCTCAATAAACTACCATCAGTTGTACAAAACTTTTCCATGATGCATTGTGGGATATTACGAGTGCACTTTGTAGGGTATAAATAATTTCACTAGACATTCGGACAGCACTACAAAACTGCGAGCTAGTGTGTGATTTCGGACACAGCTATGGATTTTGTGTAAGATATTCATATAATTACATTTTACCATTTTTTTAAACTTTTGGCTGATTTTGGCTAACCCTAACCACAGATTTACTGTCACACCATTGGCATATACTGTTTGTCTAACAAAGAAGGTACGAGCCTGAGATATGTCCACAACTCGGTCGTGAATGAAAGTTTCAAGACAAATTACTGGAAATATTATCATTATCTCTTGTTACGTGTAAATATCAACATCTTACATGGGAGATCTCTCATTTTCCACAGGACAAGACTTTGGAGCAGATGGTGGAGCAAGTGGAGACATCGGTGAGCTTCGTTTCCGCGCCGCAGATCATACGCGAAGGTCGAGCGGCCACGTGCATCTTCCGTCAGGCTTCGGCAAAGGAGGTCGCGCAAAGAAACAAGAAGTCGGCAGCGCCGCCGCCATCTGCCGCCGCAGGTTCGATGTCGGCTCAGAGCGACACGTCGCCTGTTGGCACCACGGACACGACAGAAGGAGCTGCACAGCAGTGACCTGATGGAAGTAAAACATTTTCACGAACAAGTACAAGTCTGTGCCTGGATGGCAACATTTGGTGTGAATCCCCTCCTTTGGATTCTACCCATTTTGTGTTGTGTAGGTATTTAACAAAGCTTTTTGTGTAAATAAATATGATGCATCCAGCAAAAGGATAAACCATTAAGTCTCCTGGAGGTTTCATCTTTATAAGCCACCTCCTTCGAGGGTGGGATCGAGCGACGCAGCTACACACTCGAACTTTTGTTTCATCTATTACAGCAAATCATCGGGCGAAATAGCTTGTTATCTAGTTGCCGGCCTGTTTTAGTAACCTAAAGATGACATTTTATTTTAGAAAAAAGCAATTTGTGACCTGCTACGCCTTGTGTATTGTGTAACTGTTGCTAAACTGTATTAAAGGGGCAGTAAGTGATTTTGGAGAAAGCTTGTTTCTCTCTTTTTTTCACCCGCTAGCACGTCTCTTAAAGTGTCAACGAGTTATGTTTACAAACTCCTCTCGCAGTGTTGTGTGGTGCGGTCCGCACCATTTTTTTGTGTCCGATTTACAGTGCCTGGGCTGGGCCGAAAAGCCCAGAATTTTTTCCCGGCGCACACACAAGAGCGACAGCTAACGGACGGTGAGGAAATATTCGCTGATTTTGACAAAGCGCGTATTGCTTTAGAATCGGTTACTGCCCCTTTAAGTAAGTGAAGATGACAGACAGCTTGACGACAACAACACTTACCAACACTGCCCTGTTTCGTTGGAGCAGAAAAGTGTCTCAGGTGTGAGGAACATATCAAACCAACGTCAGTGAATATCTTTCTCTGCTTTATTCAAGATTCATCTTTATATTTTTTGGTTGTTTTTTTTTTTTCCTTTTTTAAAAATCAAAATAAAAGCAAATTTGGCGTACAGATACATTCACTTGTCATAGATAAACGTGTTTGCTCGACTTTTAAGCGGTCAGTTCCACTTTCATCAACACCTTTCTCAAACGGCAGAGATACAGTCCTGGAACTTTATTTTTTTTTTAAGTTTTTTTTTTTTTTAAACTAGACTCATACTTTTCCTATACATGAAATATGTACGAGAAAACTTAAAAACATAAAACCACCTTTAAGGCCCAAAAAATAAAATCTTTCCTAGATTGCGTTAGAAAAAGAACAATGAGAACAGAAGCAGCATAACTAGCATGCACGGACAACGTGTGTCAATAAGCCTCGAGTACTTTGTAGGAGGAGAAGGGTTTGACAAAGTGATAGTCCAGGTTGCCACAGTGGGGACACTGCTGGACGTTGCTGTACTCGGAGAAATACTGCATTCCGACTCGGACGTCCACCACCGGCTTCCCGCAGTGCTTACAGTTGAGACGAGCCTGGGGACACGCACGGGGAAGGAGACGGAGTTAAGGTGGTGCGAGGAAACATCTGACTGACGAAATAATCTCAACTCAAAGGTTCACCTGGCTTTCAACTACATCCGACGGTCTTCATCAAGTGGAGAAGTAAATGGTAAATGTATTTATGTGGTGTTTTTCTAGTCTTATTGACTGCTCAAAGCACTTTACAGTACAAGTCATATTCAGTGCAGAGACGTCAGTGCAGTGCTTATGAAAGGGTACCAGCGTCAGAAATAAGAAGAAAAAAAAGTAATATAATCACGCTTTATTACGACATTCTGCATAAATGGTTTTAATGTTGGGCGGAAAACATTACTGCTCATTTGCAATAAGCAACAGTCATGCAGCCGCTCGCAGAGATGGGCGTTTCTACCTGGCAACACGGCGAAGCGGCCAGTATGTCGTAGGTGTACATGGTGCCCAGCTGGTGCCAGCTCCCGTCCCAGCGCGACTTGCACTTGATGCAGACGATCTTGTGGACGCCCTCTAGACAGTCCACACAGATGGCGTACAGGTGCATTAACCTGCCTGTTAAAGAGATAAGAGGAACGCAACCAGTTAGTACATTTACCAAAGTACACTTCATTCAAGTTCTACATATTTGGTTGTACTGAATTAGTGCACTCCCTTGTGTTTTGTCTTTCTGCATGCGCTTTGCCAAGTTAATATTTAGCATATTTTTGTGCAGACGTAAACTCAGATCTCCGTTTGGCCGTTATCTCGGAAAACCCCCCGCAGCTCTGACCTTGCAGGTGACAGGGGACGTCGTACTCGATCTCGTCGTGGCGCGAGGGGCTGAGGAACAGCGTGCCGTCCACCAGGGGGAACTGCTCGAACACGGGCAGCGCCCGGTGGCACAGCGCACAGTTGACCACGTTCCTCTGGCTCGCACTGAGGGCCGACAGGATGAACCTGGAGGACGACGTGGACCAAACGTTAGAAAACACCATCATTTGGTCTCCTGCGCTGAATCATCCCCTTTTTTGTTTCTCTGCTGGTTTTAGCTGGACTTGAGGAATCAATTGCAAAATGACTCTACTAGAGGTACAACAGCAAATCGATTCATCAAAGTTTCAGGTCTGCTCCAGCTCTCAGTTCTTTAAATCGAGGCTGAAAACCTCTCTGTGTAGATTAAATCTGCTCTGTTACTTTCATTTGTTTTGTCTAGCTTATGGTTATCTCATGTTTCTTTGAAATCCCATCTTCAGTATATGCGTCTTTTTTCCGCCTAAAGCACTCTGAATTGCCTTTATGCCGAAGTGTGTTATACAAATATACCTATTTCGTCTTTTTAAATCAAGCAGTTTAGGTTTTCAAAGCAGCAGATGACCAGAGACTGAGATTCCTAAAAACGTTGCTGTAGCTTTTTCCATTTGTCCCTTTCCTGCGATCAATAACCCAAAAATCTTTCAATCAAATCACTGAATTGATCAAACATGATCCGTGAGCTACATTAAAACATAACCGAATTCAACATTGGATAAAATTGATCAATCGGGCATTAGAAAACCAAAATTGCCTCAGGCTCTACCTGCGCAGCTCCTCCCCCTGGCCGGCCTGGGCATCGTCCTCCATGCGGACGTGGTAGGTGTTGAGTTTATGTCGAGGAATGTGGGTGAGGAGCTCCGAGAGGTCCAGCCTCCTCAGGAACTGGACCGGGTGAGGGTGGGGGCCGTCGCCCACGCTGCCCGCGTTGAGGCGGTGGTGCAGCGGGAGGGCAAAGGTCAGCGGCAGGGGAATAACCGACCCCGGGTCGAGGTGATGACCGCCGGCCCCGCCGCCGGAGGCTCCCAGCGAGCAGCCTCCGCCCCTGCCGAGGGCTCCCCCGACCAGAAGGTGTTTCCTCTGCGGGTCCATGTGGACGGCCGATTTTAGGAACTCGCCCAGCTGACGGGAACCCCGCAGAACTGCTCCTCCGCCCCCCGATCCCGGAGCAGCAGTGGGGGAGAGGGAGAAGCTGGCCGGCGGAGATTGTCCCGGGGAGTCGCAGGGAGATTTCAGAGGAAGTCCCAGAGGAAAGAGTCCCCCTGCAGCATGTCCTCCTCCCGCCACTGCTCCTCTCTCTGTAGAGTTCTGTCGGTCTAACGATAGTCTACGAGGTAACTCCTGACTAGAGGCCCTGTGCGGTTGTTTACCTCCTCCCACCGCTCCTCCGGGTGGCTTACATTTCTTAGGCTCCTCAAAGGGCCCGTCCCCTGGCCCCACAGCGCCTCCGCTCGCCCCCGTCCTGCCCGCGCTCCTCTCCGACGGCTTCTTCTTGCGCTCGTCCTGCATGCGCTTCACCTGGTACCAGTCGGTGTCCTTCTTCAGGTGGCCCTGGCCACAGCGGCAGGAGCAGAACCGGAAGGCCAGGTCGTAGCCCTTCTTGGTCCACATGTTCTGCCGGCACTGCTTCTCGTTCCAGGAGCGCGCGCGGCCGATGCAGTTGAACTGGACGAGGATGGAGCTCTCCCACTCGTAGAAGCACTGCAGGTGCATCCAGTTGCCGTACGGGCAGAGCTCGTTGTTGCAGAGCACCCGCTGGTAGTCGTCCTTGTCCAGGTCGATGGCCCGGCCGAGGCTGCAGCCGAGGGGGGTCGCACACTGGACCTCTGGGCGGACAAAGACAAGAGGAGCGAGGAGGGTTTTAATGTGTTTCTCATAAAGGTTTCCCCGGTTTCCCTCATGTTTAATATGTTATAGATTTCAGGTCTGCAACTGATGATTTTTTATTTTTTTTTCCCGAATCGATGAATCAAAAATGGAGGAAAGGATTATATACTCATATTTAAGAAGTTGGCGCCACCAAACATTAAGCAATTGCCGATAATTTTAGGATTAATCAATGCAAACATCTGATGGGTCATGCTCCTGAAATGTTAAGATACATGATTGAAAACTGAGTTTTTGAGGGATTTTGGAGACAAAGATTTTCAATATTTCCCCCTCCGACGTAAAGGAAATTGTGATTGTGGTTTCTTCATCAGTTTTTTTTTCACTTTATTGGCCTTTTTGTAAAAGAAACAATGAATCTGTTAATCAAAAAAACAATAAACAGTCTAATCAGAAATCGAATAATGCATCAATTATCTCCAGAACTAACATAATCAAACAGTTTTGGTGATGATATGACATCTTTTAATTTAAATTTCAGACAAACAGTAGCAGTTGTGTTCTCATCACTCACACACACACGCACACAAAGAACACAACATGAGCTGAAATCTTAAAGAGAGGTTTCCACACACACGCACGCACGCACACACACACACACACACACACACACACACACACACACACACACACACACACACACACACACACACACACACACACACACACACACACACACACACACACACACACACACACACACACACACACACACACACACACACACACACACTACTCAAGCAGCAGCTCATGATAAAAGTGTTGAGGGGGAAGAAGTTTCCTCCTTCCTTTTCCTGTTCACTGTTTTTCTTCTTTCTATTCAAGTCGCCGTACGAAAAACAAACACTTACCAATGTATTTTCACATTGTGTGTCTGGTTTTTCGGAGTTTTTTCAGATCCAATCTGTTCATACACTATGTCAAAGATCAAAAAAAAATATATATTATCTGACAATTGATGTGCTGACAAAAAAAGGTAGAATTTTTTCTCTCATTGTGGTATATGAAAGGTGAAATCAAAAGCATTCAAAAACGAGCAGCGTAGCCCAGCACTTCTGAGATTTAAAATGTGCTTTTACACTTCTAAAAAGTACAGTTACATAAAAAATGTTACTCAAGGATAAAACTATTTTATAATATGCTTATCATTTTTCTCTGAATAAATTCAGATGATAAATTGAGTAACTGTTGGTCACTACGTCATTGGAAGTTGTAAAATAAAAAATGCCCATCACAATTTCCCAGAGCAAGAGGAGACATATTCAGATAAGCCCGTTGTGTATATAATGTAAGAAAAGTGTTGATTATCAATCAATCAATTAATGATCAACACAATCGCCTCTTAGCTGTGTCTTCATCGCCAATGAATTGACTCATTTCAGCGCAGCTTCACAGAGATAATATCTACTGTACGTTGACTAAAAACACACTTTTATGAGTATTATTGCTTCATCTGTGAAATGACTAAATGTCTAACTTAAAGAATGATCATTTTCTCCACTGAATTCAACAGGAAAATAAGAGAAGTGCATTGATTTGTGTGTTGTTGTTGTTGTTGTTGTTGTTTAGTTATAGCAGTGTAATAATATTTTTTTCTTCAAAAACTCTTTAAAACTATACTTAACTATACTACTATATAACATTAGCAGGTGCAAGCATGGTGGTGACTCTGTCTAGGTGCTGTAATAAGTCTGCATGGGATGAAGTTGAACTTGAGCAGCGCCGACCAGCGGTGAGGTGTCAGTACTACACCCTTGAGGAGGAGGAGGAGGAGGAGGAAGGCCACGACCGAGTGGATAATAAAGGTGCACGTCAGGGAGGCAGGAGAGCTGAGGCCTGCACACTAATGACTATACAACAGCCATCGACCATCAGCGTGTCGTTTGCAAACTCCCCGACAGCTCATTAGACAACAAGGGGATATAATGTTATATTTCCATATGTGATCATACCGTTTTTCTTCCGAAGGCGCCAAACTCCATTAATACTTTGTGCAATTTGCCGATTTCCTGCTCACCGGGAACTATTGCGACCGGTTCACTCGCGATTCAATACTGATGTACGAGGTGGAATTGTGCGCGGTGTGATTCGGCTTCGTTTGCGACGCGCCAACGGACACCTGCTTCAACAATTATCCCACTTGTTCACCTCACTGCTCCCACGCGCTTGGGCCAAAACGGAGCACGTTTGTCAAATAAATCACCGTGAAGCGATGACACGAGGCGAGATTTGGAGCGCACCTGAGCTCGGTTCACGCATACAACCAACGACGAAGTGAAGACAACGCTGCATCCACGCAAGGCCTCGCGTCGTGATCGACCCGTGTGGCCCACATGCGGCCGACAATCGAAGAACCGTTAAAATGTCAACATTTCTGAGCGGAGTTTGGCGGCGCGGGGGTTTTTCTCTCCAGGTAGCGGAGAAGCGACGAGGGGGGGGGCGGGGTGTATAGTAGAAACATTGGCAACAGTCGCAGTGCATGCATGTCACGGTCGCACAGACAGAGACACGGAGCTTTAAGGAAGAAGAAGAAGAAAAAGAGGCGACATCCACCAAACTTCACCGGCCACATCTTCCGCCTCGCTTACCGCTCGAGCGCTCGCTCCTCGGTGCGGCGGCGGCAGCGGCGGTCGCCGAAGAAGAAGACGACGACGAAGAAGAAGACGTCGCCGCCGCCGCCGAAGACGCCTGTGCGGCCGCGCCTCCTGTTGCGGCCGCACAGGCTCCATTTTCCTGCTCATCCCCGCTGCTGTTGGTGCGTTTGCTTCTCTTCCCCTTGTTGTTCTTCTGGTTGGGCATTTTGTTGTTGTTGTTGTTGTTGGTGGTGGTGTGTGTGTTTATGTTCGACCCTCTCTTAGCTGCTGTCTGACATTTCTGTGGACTCCATTGGTGCAGCGGGCTCTGCTGGGGTGTTTTAAAAAAATGGTTTTCTTTAATTTGCAGCAGTTTTTTCCTCCCTGTGTTGCTGTCGGTCCCCTCGTGGACGACACAGGGGGTTTCTTTTTCGTGCAGCTCTGACAGCAGCAGCACTTTGCCGAGCGAACAAGCAGCGATAACCTTTAAGCGCGAAGGCGTGTCCGTCTCTTGTTTTGATTCCTGCTCTGCCGTCGTCTTCTTCCACCCCCCCTGACGTCACGGAGCCCCGCCCCGCCCCGCCGCGATTGGCTGTCAAAGATGTGCGCCGCGTTCCCGAGCCTGTGGGAAAGCTCGGATTTTTAACCACTTCACATGCCCTGGTCAGCACAGAATCGTGTCTATTGCCAGGAAGGAGTTATAATAATAACAATAATAATAATGATAATAATTGTATTTATATAGCACCTTTCAGAAGTAGCTTCACAAAGGGCTTTCACAAAAACATACAAATCTCAGACAATTAAAATCAGCATTCCAACAATAATACGGTTTCAGGTAACATATCTGTATTTTTTTTTAAAAAGACTATAAAATGAGTACATCACATAAAAGCCAGTGTATAGAGATGGGTTTTTAAAAGTATTAATATAATATATTAAATATCAAACTTTGCTTTGGTGTTTTGGTATATAACTAAAACACCAACTGTAAGTGCAACTAGAAGAGCAGTAATGGGAAAACTATACAGAGACATTAAATATTTTTACATTACATTCATCTAGCTGGCGCTGGGTTTCTGTCAGCTGCACAGCGAAAGAAACTGTCATTTTTAAGGAAATGTATCCGTTGTTTCTGTACTCTTTTACATTTGTTTAGCTAGTACCAGTTTTGTTTCAAACGGGAGACTTTGCTTGTAATATGTTACCCTAAATATATTTTGGTTTGGAGGGTTTTTTTTAGGCCTCTCTTTCATTTACACTAAGAAAAGTAAATGGATCGCAAAATAGTAAATAATGGAGTACGACAATACTGTCATGAATAAATATATAGGATACAACTCTGGCATCGGGGCAGTTGTTTCCTACATTTAGTTTACTGAAATAAGCTGTTGTCTGGTATTCCCATGGTACCTGAATGCATCAGAAGACTCAGCCAGGAGACTGTGAAGAGGTACAGTAATTACAGCACAGTAGATGAGAGGAAGTGCTCAAGTGGCATATACTGTTGTGGGAGGCATCACACGTCTTATTTAGCAGTTATGACAGCAGATATTTCTCCTACACACAGTTAATCAAATTTGATGAATTCAGTAGGGAAACAGAATATTCAAATCAATGCAGATGTCTGTGCAGTAATTGGAGCTTTTTTAACAAGTTGTGAAATGTGGGAGATTGGAGCACCAAACTCCATTCATAAATCAACCAATTCACTTTGTCACTTTTCCATTTCTGCAATAAATAAAACATAACCCAGTATCATCTCTCATCATCATACATTTGCTTTTTTACAGAATAACTAATAATTAAAATGTAATTCCAAGCTTTGAGATCAGGAATCATGACGGGGGGGGGGGGGGGGGGGGGGGAGAATCACAGCAGACTGAGGGCTTCAAGTGTAAAGATTTTTATTCTCATGTATTCCACAGTAACAGACACCTCTGTTCTTTTTTCAGTAATGTGTTATTGCCGATACAAAAGACAGTAATGACGCACCCGAAACCGAGTTTACAGAAATGGCTCGACTTATTGGCTGCTGCTCTGATGATAAACTTTCTCCTCTTCCCAAATACCAGCTCGTAATTCTGAAACTCACAGTGAGAGCAGCGACAGCACGATCATGTTAAAATCTGAAAAAATGACAGCGATGCAAGCAGCATGTTCCTCTCTCTCTCGACTTTTCTCCAATAATTACTACAAATTTTACTGGCTTCTATACTTTTCTCACATTTCACGTGACAGATTTTCCTTTTGTCCGGGCTACATTTCAGTATCATTCATAATTAAAAAATGACTAAGCTCAATCTCTTGATTTCAAGTCAAACCGGATCAATCGAACAAAATCTGAACCAAACAGATTTAGTTTGGTTGACGGAACAGCAGTGGCAAGCAGATGTTACATTCAAACGAATAACAGTTTGATTGCCGGTCGTACATGTATGATACAATTAGAATAATCTATGGAAGCCCAAAATGGTCTAAATTAGATAAAGTACATAAGGTCACATATGAATGTATTCAGCAAAAATTGTAAAATAATTAGAAGGATTTTTAAAACTCACATTGTGACGTTTTTTTTTGAGTGACCATCACTGAAAAAAAAGGTACATTTTGAGATAAAAACTGCTGGAATGATATGAAATTTTATATGAAAAGGAGCAGAATAAAAATTTCTTATGTGAGTTTTAAAAACACATTTAATTATTTCACAATTTATTGTTTTACTCCCCCCACCATTTTGGGCCTCCACACTAAGCAGTGATAATGATTGTGATCTTTGTTAACAGATGAGTTTTCTTTTTTTAGATGATAGCGGGAAACAGAGCAAAGTGGTCAAGCCTGGAAAAAAACAAAAACAAAACTATAAATCCACATTTGCGTTACAAGCAGACCAAATTGAAGCACAGTCATTGAACATATTTTGGTTATGTTGATTTGGTCCTGAGAATGATTACAAATGAATCTTTTGCATTTGGCACCAATCACCCTGTAATGACACACCAAAAAATAATTAAAAAATAATTAAAAAATTGCACAAGAAACACATGCGCCATTTGTTCGTGGACTATTTCTCATGTAATGCAAGTTTTCCGGAGCTTGTTGAGCAGAGACATTTCATTATTGACCACATATAAAAAAGATGGAATCAAAACTACCCTTGGACATTGCAGCTGGTACAAAAAAGGTGCAAACATCTTTCTGTAAAAAGCCCTTGCACTTGTCTTTGTAGTTTAGAAATTGTTATTACATTTCCAACAGATCTGGTCTATTCACATCTTTGTTTTTTAAAGTCCACAAGAGGTAGTATAAATGGCTCGTGTAAACAATAAATGAAACGGCCATTCGGTGACACTGTTGGTGGACACACACACTTGTATACTGTTTTAAAACCGCACTAGATTAATATGTAAAAAACAGCGTTATTTTTGAGCAACGAAGTCTTACTGAACTCCCACTGCCACTTGAGACTGTTAAAAAAGGGAGAAGTTGCTAGTGCAGCTTTAAAAAAAAAGCAAGTATCTCTGATAAACAATTGGTAGAAATAAATCAGAGCGCTCAAATTAATACTACGAGGACGAAAATATGATGAAGTTGCAAAAAATCTGACCAGTATCTTGGCCTGCATGTCTGTTATCACGATACTGATCACATCTAAAAAAAAAAAAAAGAGGCTTTTGGTTGTGATAATTAATATATACTGTATTTAATCCCAAACATTACCTTACCGTTTTGTGCATTTACAGACCTAAAAGTGTGTCAAAATGACATTACAGACCCGTGGTTGATAAAACAGCAGCGCCTGAGAAAATTAGAGAAATGCTACTTTTTCCTTTGTCATCTGAAACTATGAAATATCTCAAATTTTGGCACAATGAAATCAAATGGAGACCTTACGCCGAGATGCCGGCTGGGTCTTTGATATACACTGTGAGGTCTGATCTGTTCTGATCAATGCATTTGGAGTTCAAATACTGAGCCTTACGACGATGGAGTTGATGACTGGAAACAGAAGCTCAGCGACAAGCCGGTACGATACAGAAGCTCCGGAATTTGGAAGGATTCAGTGAGAGACCCACAGTTGCAATACAAAAAAACCCATCCGGTCCGAGACATTCGGTCTCATTCTTGCACCAGGAGGACAATGTCCACGTTGTCATGGACCCCCTGCAGGAGCAGCTCGCCATCGAAGTGGATCAGCTTCTTCCTCTTGGCGGCTCTCAGGGTGCCCACCAGCGCCTCGAAGATATTGGCACATTTGTCGTCGTTGAACATCACTCCGAACTTCACGCTGGTCTTACCATCGGCGTCTGGAGGAGAAAAGTTAGCAATGATTGATAAAGATTATTTGAATCTTTCAATCTTAGAAAAAAACAAAACTCTTATCATTATTGTTCAATTACGAGCAGTCACTTTATTTAGAAAATAATAAATCAGTTTCATTATCTGTTAGAGTGGTGATTAGTTGTATGCAAAAGTTAATGAAATGTTTACACTGAAATTGGAGCCCGACCGATATATTGGTTGGCTGATAATATCGGCCGATATTACCCTTTCACAGACATGGGTATCGGTATGATATGTTTATGACCCGACCGATATTATCGGCCAACTGATATGAGCCTTTAAATGTGCATTTATGATATTTTTTTACAAAAAATAAATGTTTTTTTCTTCAGTTTATTAGTTATTTATGATAACGTTTATGGTTTAACTAAAATATCAAGCCTCAATTACATTTCATGAATTGTCATAAAGGTTTGAAAACAACATCTTAGGAATCATTGACAGATTCAAATATATATATCGGCCGATGTATCGGGAATCTTGTACTCCCCCAATAATCCATATCGGTCGGGTTCTACTAAAAATACATGAAAATGATGCAAATAATCTGAATTAAATCTGTATTTGCATAATATTTGAAGTCTTTTATTTGAAACTAATTTGAAGTTCAAAATAGTTGATCACTTTACTGTCGATCAATTTATTCTTTTTAGTCGACTAATGGTTTGCAGGACTGAGCGACTTTGAGGGTATTTTGGCTGGCACACCAATTCTTCTCACCGTTTGGGAGGTCAGGGCTGATTTGAGATTCCCGATATAACATGAATGAAGCATAGATGCATGACAAAAAAAATACCAAAAAAACACAGGCACACACAGAAGATTTGTACGACTAATGTACATTTGCTGTACACTAAAAAATGTAAATGTGCATCACTGCTGCTGCGGTGATTGAACAGAATTAACGTATACGCTCTCGGCTACAGAGACTCAATTTAAATAAATGACTGTGAGAAATGGTCGACTGAAATATTCTCAAGGTGGCGCCTGCTGGTGCTCGAGTTTATTTATGCATCCCTGCATTAAGTGAGCTACCACACCACTTGACCGCATGTTAAACAGAAGCACTAATGCCGCGAACCGGCTTCACAATAGTTCCGCTACGAGCACAATACTTGAAATAATTCAGAGAATGTGTCACTTCACTGACACTTGACTCACTTTTACTGCCAAGTCGCTGAATCTCCTCCACCAGCAATTTGACTTCATGTTCCACATTCATTGTTGCTAAATGAGGGAAGAGGACAAAAAAACATTTTGGTCAAAATACATTTAGCTTAAAACCTTTTCATTTCAATGGTCAATACAATTTATAGGATGGGAGCAATTATCCCAATCTCATGAGCAGGGAGTGGCCACCAAGCCAAACTCTGTTCAAAATTGTGACATTTTAATGTTGCGTTGCTTCTACAAAACAGAGAATGCCTCCTTAGAAAAATTTTACATCTTATTAATTACGTTCCATCCTTCAAATCGGCATAAATTTGAACCAGCAAAACAGTTTTTGTTTCAATTAAATTTACAACTTTCCTTTTTGACATCATAGGCACTCAGGGCAACCATGCCAATGTGAAGTCCTTTTTGGAGTACTAATCTGAATTAAATTATTTGCCGTTTGGTGATTTACTGTATGCCGAATATACGTTAAGAGGGTGGGTATTCAGAATATGGCTTTATTTTTACTCAACCGATGATTAAATTGGTAAATTTTAGTGAGGTGATTCCAAATTTGGCGAATTTGCGCATGGAGTCTGGGATTGAGATTTTCTCCTTAAAAGAAAAAAAAAAGATTTATGACTAGAAAATGAAATACAAATACAATTCATGTTCACCTATGGAAAGAACATGAAAAAAAAACAACTACATCCGTAACATGTATAAGGAAAATTGACTTGGCAGGCTCCAACATGAACAGGGCGGACTACCAATGCGGAAGTAGGTGGATTAGCAACTCCGGTGCCAAACCAACATCACAAGACAACGAATGATTTCGTTAATTTTCAATGAAAGGCGTTTCGCTCATTTTGTGGTGGATTCGTGTTCACAATTCACTGATATTTTTTCTCTCTTTCAGGAGTTCAGGTTGTACGTTTTCCCCCACGGAGCCGCAGACGTGAGCTCGCCGGTGAAGCGTTAGCTTGTAGCCAAAAGACCTGCCGAGGAGGAGCGAGCGAGGAGTTCCTTGAAACCGCAGAACGGATTCAATGTGTGGCGGGTTTAAAAAAATTGAAAAAATCGAAGTCGACCCGATGGAGGCTTGAAAATGAAATTGATGAAAATATACCGACCTTGGTTCTTGTAAATTTTTTTCTAGAGGAGCGACTTTCTGATGAACCCCGGCACCACCGCTGGATAATGCCTTTGCTGATGCGTTCAGGGTGTGCTCGGAAAATATATAACTTCTTGTTTCTTTGCCTCGGGTGTTTAGGGCGGTCTGGGTTTTTTTTTGTTGTTGTTGTTAGTTTTTTTAATACATTACTTTTACTCTGTGGTCGTGCTTCATTGATTTAATTACAAAAACTAAACACTTCTAAAATAATTGTAGTTTGTGTTGCACAAACATTAAAAAAAACATTTTCACACGAACTAGTCAAACCGAAATCCAACAAGACACTATGTTGAAGTAGTTTGCCTCCAGAATTTCAAACGCTCCTCATAATTAAATTGTTATCTAACTGAAACCAATTATGGCCTTTTTGGTTTTTACTGTCATAGTTTTTTTTTGTGTGTGTAGCCAATTTTCCCACTACACTTGAAGGCACCATTAAAGCTCATCTGACTTCATTGTGACTGTGCGTTACGTTCAGGGCACTGCCCCATATATGGGGAAAAAAGAAGCAGTAGATCCCCTGTGCATGTTTTCTCCCTTAATATAAAGGGCTGACCTTTTTTCACCCTCCTAGAATGGCTCACACAACTGGTTAAAGCTGTTCAACAAGCAAAGAAATGCAGAATCTCACTACAAATGAATTTTAAAAAGAACTTTTAACATCAGGTTAATATAATAAATTGCATTTGTGTTACACGCAGAGGAGATTAACACTGTTTGCTTCCTCCCTCCATCACCTTCCTCTACGCCAGGGGTCAGCATGAGGCTGTTTGCAGAGCAGACGTGTCCTTGGGTAGGTAAAGCACAGATGTAACTGATAACACTTAAAGATGACTCTGTTGAGTACAAGTGGCTCAGTTTAGTGTAAAACACTCAACGTCTCTTAATGTGCCAAAGCAGTGATCAATGATCACCAAGCCAGATGTGTCTTGTCATAAACACTTAAACCTGTGAAAAAATAATCAAAACAGAAATCTTATGATTATGGACAATATCTTACATTAAACATTTCCCCCATTGGTGACGTTTAGCGTTTCCTTATAACGGGCATCAATCTTGTTCTTTGCAAACATACACCAATATTGCTCATGGTTAAATTGTTACTTCGTCATGGAAACTGTAAAGTGTGCAAATTACTGGCTTTATGTTTAATTACTTTCATATGTTTTTTGATGTGTCTCCAACTTATAGTAACACATTATAATGTGTTCAATATGTGCACAACCGTTGACGCTTAGGGGCAGAAAGAACACATGAATTCTGCAAGCAGAACTTTCTGTATTTCTGTCATTTCCGTATCTCTGAACTGCTGCAGGTGGGCCAGTGTTACCTATACCTAAGTTGTTTGCGGGGATTGGGCGAGGCATGTCATCTAATTTCCAACGTGTCTGGTTTAACAGATTATGGGGGGTAGTACTAAACAGCACTTTTCCCAGTTTGCGATGAATAAAGTCTATCTATCTATCTATCTATCTATCTATCTATCTACATACCCACCTACCTATCTATCTATCTATCTATTTATCTATCTAATTTATCTAATAAAAATAAAAATACACTAATTGCATGAATGTTCCCAGCTTTAAATATCAATGGATCTTTATTTTTATATTCTCATGTCGAGGACACCTCAATCCATCAACCATCAATTATTGATTCATCAGTAACCTGATTTAACAGATTTCTTGGTTAAATCTCAATGGGCTACCACAAAAGTGTAAATATAAATAAAAATAATGAGTTACATTACATTAGTATAAGAAGGGCCAAAAAACTTTCTTTTTAAACAAGCATTAGACTACATTTTGTACTTTTTCTTCTACCAATGTTTTTTTTTCTTTTTGAACCTTTGTTTATATTTATTTTTATCTTGTTTTTAGAGATTTGAGATTGCTTTTATCAATGAAAGGTGCTCTATAAATAAAATGTATTATTATTACAATTATCATTTTTAAATAATGGGGGGAAAATCTAAATATAGTTTTTTTTTATGGTCGTGACAGTTACTCCTCCGCGCCGACAGGGGGCGGAGTCGCTGGAGGGCGCGACGTCTGCGGCCTCGTCTGCCGTTGAGCGTGAGGAGGAGGAAGAAGAGGAGGAGGACGAAGAGGAGGAGGAGGAGGAGGAGGAGGAAGGGGCCGCTGTTGCTCAAGTGAACACATCGGCGGATAAGTTGAGGACCAGCGGAGCTAAAGGGAGGAAGGAAGGAAGACGAGCCCCCGTAGTATCACCAGAGACCTCGGCCGCGCCACGGCTTCATGCTCCACCGCAGCGGACGCGTCTGAGTCCGTCGGGCGGGTTCGCGGCGCCCGGTGTCGTCGGGGGGGAAACATGCCATCTTCTTCATGGAGGTAACGGTTGGAGGGACGGAGAGGAGCTAACCGGACGAGTGGTCGGTCCTGGCGCGGGAGGGAGGAAGTAGTAGTAGCTGATTATGATCATGATAGTTATGATTATGAGAAATACATCGTTAATTACCATAATTCGTAGTCGAAAGAACTCTGTTATTGTTCCTCCTGCTGGCTAAAGTAGAGGAACCGGTGTCAGTGAGCCACCATATGCTACCACCTTATTTTCCTTTTTTTAACACATCTTCTTCTTATCATAAATCATGTCGCCCATTAACATATTGATTGGAAAGACGTTGATGTCATTTAATAGCTCGACAATGTCTTGTCTGTAGCTCTGATCATCTTAGGTCGACATATTGATAATAGTTGGTCACTTGGCCACATCGAAATCGATGGGAATCATCAAAATACAAGGTTTTTTAAAGGATCTGATTGTAATATATCAATAATCCATTCAGACCAGGAACCAGGGAGTTTACATGAAAGCAGGTGTGTTATGTCATTGTCTTTATTCAGTCCATATACACGTAAGGTAAACGTCCCCCGGCCGTGGCATGAGGACAGTTCCGTCCTATCTTATCTTATTTTCCGTCATGTATTCATACAAGACAACGAGCGCTCACTCTCTCTCTCTCCTCAGGTAAATTTCTTTTTTTTGGCACAGTTCACTCGTCGGGCCCGTGGGTTCGACCGGCCCAAGTCGGTGCATTCCTCCATGTAATACGCTTCTTGTTCCCCGAGGCCCAGGGTGTCGCTGCAGTGGCCCCACTGGCCGGCCAGGGCCACAGCAGCAGAGCAGAGCCGAGCCCCCCTCACAAAAGAGGCTCTGTATGTGCTCGTCAGCCCCCCCCCCCCTCGGGAGGAGGCCCTTGCCCTCACTCACGCTCCCAACTCACTGCCACGACAGCATGGTGTGTGTGTGTGTGTGTGTGTGTGTGTGTGTGTGTGTGTGTGTGTGTGTGTGTGTGTGTGTGTGTGTGTGTGTGTGTGTGTGTGTGTGTGTGTGTGTGTGTGTGTGTGTGTGTGTGTGTGTGTGTGTGTGTGTGTGTGTGTGTGTGTGTGTGTGTGGGCCCCTTTCGTCGCAGGTGCTGCTCGAGTCGCCGGTGAGATAATCGTAGTGGGGTTTGGGGCGAGGCAGGTTCATCTCACCTCGCTCCCCGCCCGTGTCTGGTTTAACAGGTTATCGTGGGTCGGCGTGTACTCTACATGTTTTTGTATTGTTGACTCGGTGACTGAGGATAGGTCTGATGAAAGATGCCTTTGTGTTGCTTGGCTCCAGTATTTTTTGACGCTTGACTCGACCTTAAGATCAAACAGTTTGGATATCGTGACCTCTGCTCCCTTTCTCTCTCTATATACATATTTATTTTTTTTAAATTTGTCTTGTGCAAGCATGCCGACCTCATGAATGGAGAACTAAATTTCCAGAGCAGCCATTATTATTCATCTCCCTGCAAAATGTTTCATTATGGCAACATTCCTCTGTTGGAGTGATTGATCCCAAGTCAATATAGGAAAGAACCGCTGTCTTTCAGGAAACCTGTCAATGTGCTGGAAAGTAAAAAAAACCCCACATCAGATCGATTCCTAATGTTTCAGTGTGATGAGGAAGGAAATATCACGAAATGGGCCAGAAATGCTTCAACATTAACTTTTATATCGGCGACTTAGTTTCTGCCCATCGTCACCTGGTTTGTTATTTATCATCGGTCTTGATATGAAGGAAGAGTTTTGGAAACTTTTGTTATGAAAATGTACATTACATTAAACAAATTTAGTCGGAGTTTGACGGTCGCTGTAATCAGTTTGTAAAAAAACCTGTTTGTACCTTCTTGAAGTTGTGTCGGTCCGCCCCCGTCACGTCAGCAGACACACACACACACACACACACACACACACAACTTGCATGTCAAATGTTTTTTTAGCAAAGGATTCAGAATGAGATTTTGGCCTTCTTTGTCTGATCTACCATATTTGTATTTCTACCCTCAGGGTTTCGCCCGCACTCGTGCTGCTTCTCCTCCCTTCCGCCGTGGCTGTGGGAGAATCCTCGGTACTGGAGGGCTGGCACGATGTCTGGCTCTTCCGCTTCCTCATCAACATGCTGGGATACTCCACCATCATCGTCCCCGGCTACCTCCTCATCAGCTACGTGAAGCGCACCAACTACCTAGAAACAGGTTTGGGCACACGGAAACGATACACTTACTGACGCACTGATTAATTGATTGTAGTCCTAGTACATTTATTTTAATTTTATTTTTTGTTTCCTGCACATTTCAGGTAGTGGGATTTGCTTCCCTTTGATAAGAACCTGCGTGTTTGGCAGCGAGGCCAAAACGGGCCTGTTGGACGACGTGTCGGTCGCACCCAGGAACGAGGGAGATTCAGGCTCGCCAGTCAAACAGGCCATCAAGCTAATCTTCTGTGCCGCCGGACTTCAGGTGGGCAGCCGTCCCCATTGTTGTTTCTCGCTCCCTAGTGTTTTCTGTTAGTTAAGCAGCCAGCTGCAGAGCAGAAGATCTGCTTCCTGTTTACACCGGCACACACGTGCTCAGTGTATGTGAATTGGTGACGGGATATCAAGTTTTCAGGGGTGTTAATATGGATGGGGGATTATAACTGATTCGGAGCTAAAAATGCTTGTGCGGACAGAGATCGTCGTAGTTTTTAAAACGAAGACGCATCAGTAGCTGTATGCAGCTGTACCTTTAACAGCAAACAGACAATAATAAACCAGCATGTGACTACAAAGGACAGAGATACGGATTCATGTCTAGTTGCATTAACAAGGGATCCTTTCACACCCAGTGCAGAGAGGAGGAATGATTACAGCAATCATTAACTTTAAGTTATAAACAGTATGACATGAACTGAACTCTGTGTTAGGACAGATTTGGATTAATTCAGAAGTTCAGTGATTTTTTAGCCAAAAGAAATCGGAACCACCCATTGCCGCAATTAACAGAAATTGTTTCTGCAAAAGAATGTCTCAAAATTTCTCCACTCCTTTAAAAGTCAATACTCCTTATCCTTAGGTGTCGTACCTGACATGGGGCGTCCTGCAGGAGAGGGTGATGACGCGTTCCTACGGCGCCACGACTCCAGAGGAGGAGGGAGAGAAGTTCAAGGACTCCCAGTTCCTGGTCTTCATGAACCGCATCCTGGCGCTGACCGTGTCGGGCGTCTGGTGCATCGTGTTCAAGCAGCCGCGCCACGGCGCGCCCATGTACAAGTACTCGTACGCCTCGCTCTCCAACATCCTGAGCAGCTGGTGCCAGTACGAGGCGCTGAAGTTCATCAGCTTCCCCACGCAGGTCCTGGCCAAGGCCTCCAAGGTCATCCCCGTCATGCTCATGGGCAAGCTCATCTCCCGCAAGAGCTACGAGTACTGGGAGTACTTCACCGCCGCGCTGATCTCCGTGGGCGTCAGCATGTTCCTGCTGTCGAGCACGGCCGGCAAGCACCCGTCCAACGTCACCACGTTCAGCGGCGTCCTCATCCTCGTCGGCTACATCGTCTTCGACAGCTTCACCTCCAACTGGCAGGACAACATGTTCAAGTACAAGATGTCGTCGGTGCAGATGATGTTCGGCGTCAACCTGTTCTCCTGCCTCTTCACCGTGGGCTCACTGCTCGAGCAGGGCGCCTTCTTCGACTCGCTCGCCTTCATGGCGCGCCACTCCGAGTTTGCCTTACACGCCGTGCTGCTGTCCGTGTGCTCCGCGTGCGGCCAGCTCTTCATCTTCTACACCATCAGCCAGTTCGGCGCCGCCGTCTTCACCATCATCATGACCCTGAGGCAGGCCATCGCCATCCTCCTCTCGTGTTTCCTGTACGGCCACGCCGTTACCCTCGTGGGCGGCTTCGGCGTCTCTGTGGTTTTCCTGGCACTTTTCCTCCGGGTGTACGCGCGCAACCGCATGAAGTCGGGCCGCAGCTCGGCGCTGCCGCTCCCGCAGAAGGTGTAGCGCTCCAACGTCGCGCCGAAACTGGGAACTGAGGCCACGTTTTCTGTGGTGCTTTTTGTCAATCTCTGTGTATCTGCTTGGCTCGTTCATTTTTTTTGGTTTCTTTAATTTTCCTTATTTGTTTTTTTTGATTTTTTGTTAGCAAGGTACAGAAAGGGATTCAGCAAAATTTGACTATTACACCACAATGCCCCTAAGGGGTCCATGTGATTTGAGTGCCTGCGATATTGTTTGAATACACAATTCCCCCAAAACTCCAGATTGTGTCGTCACCTCTTTCACGGTTAAATGGTGAAATATATGTTGTTGTTTTTTGTTTTTTTCTATAAACCACAATATGAGGCTTGTGCAGGCGGTTTAAGGTTTTGAGGTTACCGTGATTCTGGTAAAGGTTTGTGAGCCGTATAGCTAAGCATGACTTTTCAAGATTTCTTGAATAATGCCATATAGCTTAACTTCATCCAGAACGTTTGAATTAGAGCACGACCGATATGGATTTTGGGGGGGCCGATATCGATATTTAGGAGTACAAGATTCCCGATACCGATACTTAAGGCGATATATATATATATATATATTTGTCTCGTCATCAAACCTTTATGACAAAGACATGTAATTGAGGCCTGATATTTTCGTTTAACCATGAACTTTATCATAAATTTTACATAAAATGTAAACATATATGCACATTTTAAAGGCTCAAATCAGTTGATAATTGATATATCGGTCGCGCTCTAGTTTGAATAAAACAACCTTCCATAAAGATAAACGCTGTCGATCCATATGACCGTCTTATCTTTTCGGTCACAACAGCGAGAATCTTATCTCTCATTGTAAACTTGTAAAGCTGTAAACAAAGGTACTGGACAAGGTACATACTTAAGTAGTTTGATTTATGGAATATTGACAAACTTGTTCTCGAGGCAGTGAACAACAGTTGGTGTAACAAAATGCACACAATACTTAAGTCACTTACAAAATTGTGTAACTTTTCCCGACTTCACTGAACCAGAAGCTGCTGCTGTTGGTACTTCTTTTGCTCCTTTTTGTCCTCGTCTTCACAATACAAGATTTTTATTTAATGTTTCAAAATTTAGCTAAAAAATAATAATAATAATCATGTAAATATATTGTTTATTTCCAAACCAACTTGTCTGTTGTGTACTTTTGTAAAAAAAACAAAAAAAAAAACAGAAAAGAAAAGGACTGCCTCGTGTGTTTCACTGTTATATGTCAATGTTTGGAAGGAGACTGAATGGATGTTGCGGACGTGAAGGTAATTGTACATTGTAGAATCTGGGGAGTGTTTGCAGAGGAGAATGCAGTATACAATACAAATGCAATTGTTACTGGTACATTGTTTTTCTTTTTCTTTTTTTTTATCATTCTACTATTTGCTCTGGTAACTGGATTATTAATAAAAAAACAAATTAACTTAAAATCTGTTAAGTGCAGGGGTTTGGTTTGTACTGGACGCAACTGTTTTTACAGGGTAATACGATGTTGGTAGTTTGATAGATTGATTGAACAAAAAAATACAGTCCAAGGTGCTTTACAGTCAGATGAATCGTGAAGAAAATGGCAGACATTTGATACAACAGTCAAATCCAAAAACTACAAAGACCAGCTTCATCGCAGGTCTTTTTGTTTTTCTGCTCAGTGAGCAGATCCACATTTTCTGCATATATGAGCCACATAGTTGGAACAAGCCCTTGAACATCCTACATAGACGAGTACAAGAATATTGGAAATGTATCTTTCAGGTGGTTGGAAGCCACTGCAGAGACAAAGTTCTCTGTCGCAGCGACAGGATTTCGCCAGTTGGATTCCAGCGAGGCCGGACATCACTAGATCTGAAACGGGACAAAGTGAGGGAATGGGTGTGACACCATGAGCCTGATGTGACTTATCGACAGTCAACAGATTTAGATGCGTACTCAAACATTCATGTAGACTAAGGACGTTGTGTACACACTTTGCTGTCACAGGAGCAAATATATGTAATTGAACCGCCGCCACTTGCGGGCAGACGATTTATTGAATACTAACTCATCTGTTTTAATCTGCATGAGCTTTATTGGATTTACTGACTTTGAGGAGACCGGTGAACAGAATGAACTGCAGTACTCCATCATACACGTGCTGCTAGTTACAGTAAGTTACATCTCTGCTTTATTGGACCTATAACTCATCTCGGTTGGAAGAAACCTTTGGGTCATCTGTCACATATTTTAAGGGAAATGTGAAGGGATAAACAATTGATCTATCCTAACACTTAAATTCACAAAATTGAAAATTGGGATCACCACTATCATTAAGATTCATCCTCTGGGTACCATGAATGCCATGGAAATCCATCCATAAGTATCGAAGAGAAATTTCTCCAGGATGTTTAGTATAGAATAAAAAATCCCCTCTATCCGGAAAGAACCGGTCGTCTGTCTGTTCGACAGTTCTGAGAAAACTCAGGACATTAGGTCTCATTCAGAGAATTGTTTACTGTCCCTGGGTTTCTTTAGCATAACACAAGGCGTAATGTAGTATGTGAATAGAATCTACAAGTTGTTTGTCCTTGTGAATACTCTCCCTAGAAATTGTTTTGTTACGATTAGTCGCTATATTAATCTTTGAGCTAATCTTTATTAAAATGTCGTTTCCCTTAAATAGATTACAATTGGATGGAACCGTACTTGATAAATGTAGTATGTCTCCACCTAGTGGTCAGTTAAAGAACATGTTTGTTTGGCAAGGTGTTCAAAATCAGGACATTAGATCATTTCCTGAATGACAATTATCCCAACAGTCTTTTTTTAATGTCACAAAATAAACACAGGAACTGAATTTTGACTTTTAATCTCCCTGGGATTAAAGGTAATAGATACAGTTACAACAAAAGGACAAAATAAGGTATTACATCTTTTAATTTTTTGCAAAACAAAGACGACTTGGAATACAGACAAGCCTGGACTCAGGCAAAAGGAATCATACAGTCCTCTCTCCATGCAGCGTGCAGTGTTGCACATGAGCAGAACCTCCCCGAACCCTCCAGACCCGATACTGGAATGTACCATTCCCGTGTTCACATGTTTACCACTCGGACATTTAAAACTCAGTGCAACAGGGTACTTTGATGAACAAATGTGCTGTCACCATGAACTTATTACAGCAAGAACCAAAAATCGCTTTTCTTAAAAGGGGGGGGCGTTTGCAGAGTAAATGCTCCGGACGCAAGAGCAACACTGGTCCACCACACAAACATGAATGACTATTTGTTTTGCAATTTACTGCCGTTTTTTTTTTAAGGAATGAACAATTGAAAAGTGAGGCTAAAGTGTTAAAAATCTGGGAGCAGGGGCCGGTCGATTTAATCAACTTCTTCCATGCGTGAAGCGTCATCCTCTCCTTCGCCTTCTAGGGGAGGGATCTCGTCTGGGACGGCTGCGGAAGTGGTCTCCTCCACGGGAACGTCGTCATCATCGATACCTGGGAGATCACGAGGATTGGTCGTTAGAGATCAATGCGAGTAACCAAAATCGCCATAACTACCAGAAGTTAATCAGCAGTGTGTCCTTACCCAGTCCGAGTTTGATCATTCTGTAGATGCGGTTGGAGTGGGTCTGAGGGTCGTCCAGGGAGAAGCCCGAGGATAGCAGGGCGGTCTCGAACAGCAGGATGACCAGGTCCTTCACCGCCTTGTCGTTCTTGTCGGCGTCGGCCTTCTGCCGGAGCGTTTCCACGATGGGGTGGTCGGGGTTGATCTCCAGGTGCTTCTTGGCCATCATGTAACCCATGGTGGAGTTGTCCCTGAGCGCCTGGGCCTTCATGATGCGCTCCATGTTAGCCGTCCAGCCGTAAGTACTCGTCACGATGCAGCAGGGCGAGGACACCAGTCTGTTGGACACCGTCACCTGGACGAGACAGACAGAAACAGGGAACATTAAGAAAAAGAAAAAAATAACCTAACATGTTCTTAGCAGCAGGCCGGCGTACTTTAGAAAAATCTAGAAGAAAAATCAAGTTAATAAGTGCATGCAGACAAGTCATGTTAGAAATAACACACCGGGACGTCCAGGACAAACCATTCGTTTACCAACTCTAACAAACCTCAACATGCTGCGTCTAGTCTGTCGAACAAAAACATTAAACACCAACTTGTTAAATCTTCTGCCAGTGTCAGAAAATGCTTTTCAAACTCCATAAAACCAAGTATGCAAACTGAAACGTGTTAAACTGGCATTACAAAAAAAGGTTAGGTTTCCGAAAACATCGCTGGATTTTTAGCATCTCCACACAAATCACCTGAAACTCACAACTCAAAAAAACAACTGCAAATCGTTCGGGGAACACTCGATAAAAACACGGGTCCGTCTCAAGTCTGATTCAACTCACCACGAGACAAGCTGGGCTGAATTAGGGAACCTGTTACCAAACAGAATACTGTCAACTTTAAGAGACTAAATCCTGCAATGAGGAGAAAGACTGGATACAATTTTTTTTTTTTTTTTTTAAATCTTTCATTCTCATCACTGACCTTCTCCACTTTTTTGTCCAGGATCTCCTTCATGAGCTTGCAGAGGCTCTCGAACTTGGCCTTGTCCTCCTCCATCTTCTTCTTCTCCTCCTCGTCCTCGGGCAGCTCCAGGCCCTCCTTGGTGACCGACACCAGGCTCTTACCGTCGAACTCCTTCAGCTGCTGGACGCAGTACTCGTCGATGGGCTCCGTCATGTACAGGACCTCGAAGCCGCGCTTGCGGACGCGCTCCACGAAGGCCGAGTTGGCCACCTGATCCTTGCTTTCACCTAGGAGATCAAATTGGGTCAGATTTAGCATTTTCCACATACGTTACAATTTTTTAAAACTTCTATATAGTTTACAACTACTCCGAAAGTAAAGTTATGCAAGTCTCACCGGTGATGTAGTAGATGGACTTCTGGTTTTCCTTCATGCGGGACAGGTATTCTGTGAGGGAGGTCGTCTCGTCGCCAGACTGGGAGCTTTGGTAACGCAGCAGCTCGGAGAGCTTCTTACGGTTTTGGGAGTCCTCGTGGATACCGAGCTACGGAGAGATGATGGGAAAATCGTTCAGTACTCGGAAAACAAGAAGCCTGAATCATGGTTTATCCAATTCCCCCGCTCTTGATTCCCTTTTTTTGAAATTATATGTATATTGTAATACAAGACCAATTCACATGATTAGAGGACAACTCTGCGTCATCATGTGACTTGTGCTGACACGCAAGATCAGTTGTCACGCCTTATTTGAATAATTTATGGACATAGTCTAACACCGATTCAACAAAATAAGCGACTAATCTACAGACATTAATTGATCTTTAAGTAAACAACATTCTGTTCACTAGCTACACAAAATATCTTATAGGCGATTTGATTGGCCTGAAGCAACTAAACTGAGTACTCTGCAAAGCAACCACAACGATGACAGTATAAACCTTGACTCCATGGGATGCACTGAAGACAAGGAATGAATGAAAGGAATTTTTTCATTAAAAGCTCATTTGTTTTTTTCCCCCAAATAAAAATAAAATTGCAGCACATGTATATTTCAGATACCTTGATGTTCTTGGAGAAACCCTCGTAGAACTTCTTGTAGTTCTCCTTGTCTTCAGCCAGCTCGCCAAAGAGCTCCAGACACTTCTTGACGATGTTCTTGCGAATGACCTTGAGGATCTTGCTCTGCTGCAGCATTTCTCTGGAGATGTTGAGGGGCAGATCCTCGGAGTCAACCACACCACGGACAAAGTCTGGAAAAATAAATGAAGTCATGGTTTAGTTGAATGTACTGTTATCATATTATAGCTTTGAAGTTTTAGGTGGTCCGCTGGGGGGGGCATCACTTACTCAGGTACTCTGGGATGAGCTCCTCACAGTTGTCCATGATGAAGACCCTCCTGACGTACAGCTTGATGTTGTTCTTCTTCTTCTTGTTCTCAAAGAGGTCGAAGGGAGCGCGGCGGGGGATGAAGAGGAGAGCACGGAACTCGAGCTGGCCCTCCACAGAGAAGTGCTGTGAAGGAGAAAAGAAACCACTTTAATTTCTTTTTACTTTGACACCATTTTAGCCACTGTGTTGGCTGAGGCATTAATACGCATGCACTGGTTGCTTAGGCCTTGCGCCATTTACCTTGACAGCCAGGTGATCCTCCCAGTCGTTGGTCAGACTCTTGTAGAACTCGCCGTACTCCTCGTTTGTGATGTCGTCGGGGTTCCTGGTCCAGATGGGCTTGGTCTTGTTCAGCTCCTCCTGGTCGATGTACTTCTCCTTGATCTTCTTCTTCTTCTTCTTGTCCTTGTCTTTGGAGTCTTCCTCGTCGTCCGAGCCCACATCCTCGATCTTTGGCTTGTCCTCACCCTCTTCTTTCTCCTCCTTCTCCGCCTTTTCCTCCTTCTCCTCCTCCTCTGCCTCGTCGTCACTGATCTCCTTGTCGCGCTCCTTCTCCACCTGCACATTAAAAAATGAAAGCGTTTAACTTCATTGACAACGCAACAGCTTAACCAGCCTTAACTATAAAAAAAGGAGCATGGAACATTGTCGAGTCAAATTTTAAAAAAATACTCACAAACAGGGTGATGGGGTAGCCGATGAACTGCGAGTGCTTCTTGACAATCTCCTTGACTCTCTTCTCCTCAATGTACTCCAGCTGGTCCTCCTTCAGGTGCAGGATGATCCTTGTTCCACGGCCCATAGGCTCGCCTGTCAACAGTTGTACAAACATTTTAAAAACATTGTTTTCGTCAGAGTCTTGTCTTTCAACAAGGTCCGCAACTTCACTTTGCTTACGTCAAGCTGCCAGTCATTTTTAACGTGTTTGAATGCAACAATCCCAAAATCAATGCGACTTGTCCAAGTATTGAATGTCGAACGTTTTATCTTGAGACAAATTGCTTGAAAGATACTCAAAATATCTGCTGGTAATTTATTTCTATAACAAAAAACACATTAGCATATTATTGCAGATGTTTCCAAGTCAGCTTCTCTGATACTGCAACGATGCCAGGACACGTACCGCTGTCAACCTTGACTGTGAAGGACCCTCCGGCAGAGGACTCCCATGCGTACTGCTCATCATCGTTGTGTTTGGTGATGACAGTCACCCTTTCGGCAACGAGGTAGGCGGAGTAGAAACCCACGCCAAACTGACCGATCATGGAGATGTCAGCTCCAGCCTAAAAGGGAACAATCATTTCAAACTTCAGAATAGAGCAGTCAAAAAAAACAGTCTTGAACATAGCTATTTTTTTCACATGCTGCAATTGAGATCATGTTTCATCATCATACCTGCAGGGCCTCCATGAAGGCCTTGGTGCCAGACTTGGCGATGGTTCCCAGGTTGTTGATCAGGTCGGCCTTGGTCATGCCGATTCCAGTGTCGATGAGGGTCAGGGTGCGTTCCTCTTTGTTGGGGATGATCTCGATTTTCAGATCTTTGCCACTATCAAGCTTGGTGGGCTCAGTCAGGCTTTCATAGCGGATTTTATCCAAAGCCTGTAACACACAAAAATAGATTAGAAATTACAGTTAATATTAAATGACCCATCATCACAAAAAGAGCATCTGAAAGGGGGGGGGGGGGGGGGGAACTCACATCAGAAGCGTTGGAGATCAATTCCCTGAGGAAGATCTCCTTGTTAGAGTAGAAAGTGTTGATGATCAGGGACATCAGCTGAGCGATCTCTGCCTGGAAGGCAAAGGTCTCAGCCTCCTCCTCTTGGTGCATTTCTTCAGGCATCTGCACAAAAGATAAAAATCACATTTTTCAGCAAGTAGACTCAGAATTTAACGATACAAAACGTACAGTCCAAAAAACGGTGTGTAATCTAAACTCACTCGACAGAGGGCGACCGACGACATGGAGTAACGGAGAATCAAATTCTTTCGGTTTCCTTTATCGATCAAAGCGGAACCATTCTTCGATCGCGCCGGCCCCATAACACTGGAACGCCGCCATCGCCGGTTACCACAGATAGGCGGAAGTAGCCCCCTTTAACCAACATGGCGTCGACCGACAGACAATGGACTCCGCAAACACGTGCTTTGAGGAACGGCCGGCGATAGAAAAATACATATCACCGCTGAGGAACGCTGCACTACATCGCGAAACACTTGTGCGATTAAAACTTCGTCAAATTTAAAAGTTAAAAAAAAAAAAAGTCCACACGGTGATTTACGACAAACCGGATGTTAGCATAAAGCCGTTTACACCTCCGGGTATAAAAGGACCATGTTACCCCACAAAGATACCATTATACATTAAAACAAACTAGTATTTAAACCAACCCAACCCAAAACACCATTTTAGGTAGGTTACGTAACCTAGAAATCTGATTTTGATTTCAAAATATGCAGCCAAACGCTACATTAGTCACGCTAAAATGATTTTTTTTTTTTTTTTTAAATGAGTTTTTATTAAGAGGCTAACGGGTTTTATGATCCATCCCATTAGCGCAACGTGTGAATTATCACGACCAGCTCGTGTTAAACAACATCGCGTGTCATTGCGGCCACCACCACACCTGCCTTGGTGCAGTCCGAGCCCCCGGCCTACCACTGCGCAGCCGCTAGCAGTTGCCGCATTCAACGCCGCCGAGCACCACAAACCCCCTGTCCCTCAAAGCGACACAAAGGCGTGAAGGTTATTAAAAAAAAACAGCAGCGTGCAACATGTACACGAATATTTAAAAACGACGAGTATTTATATTCGTAACGTCTGCCCACACGATGCTAAGGGTTTACCGTCGTGACTCATGAGGTCTCGTCGTGGGAGACACACACACATCCACGAGACTATCTCGGTCAAAAACTCCGCGCAAACGGGAGTAAAAACGCGTGACCGTGTGCAGTGGCACCGCTCCAGTACGTACCTTTGCTTATTTCGGTGACTTTTTCTTGAATTAAAATGCGACCAAAGTACAGTCCCCTTCTGCTCTCTGACGCAGGGAAATGGAAAGGGACTTCCTTTTAATAGACCGGAATCTTTATACACACGCTCCGCAGTTGTGCGGCCCCGTATCACTCCGCGCGGCGCACACCGTCGCTGGAACTAGTCTGTGTGGCAGAAAGAGACAAAGTCAGAGGAAAATAATGTGAAGAAAAATATTGACAGTCAATACAGTCAACTGGGATTTCTTGTCATGGACATTATAAAGAGGATGAATGTTTATTAATGAAAGCAGATAATTACATAACTTGAGTGTAATACAATATACATGTTAGATGATAGTAAAATCATCATAAGATGATGTTCAGTCGTTGAATGAGATGGTACAAGATAAGATATGCCTTTACTCGTCCCACAATGGGGAAATTTGGTCGTTACAGCAGCACAGTGGACAGAATATAGCAGAAATAGCGGAATTTACAAAGAAATTTTAAGATTTTTTTTTTACAAAAGCAGTGTATATACAAAATATAACAAAATATTAAAATATATAAATACTATGTACGGATCAGTAGCAATAGTTGCACATGGAGTATAAATATAAATATTGCACAGTTGGTTATTGCACTTTTGTACCAGTGAATTATTCTTTACTATAATAAATAATAATAGATAATAATAATAGAATAAATGATAAAGATAAAATAAACGTTACAAGAGAACTCAATAGGTCACATTTTTTGGGGCAAACATAATCAAATGACCACAAAGTCACAAAATGACTGAAGAATAAGACAACTATCACAAAGACACATAAATAAAGGGACTCAAAACTGTATCTAAATCTCCAGAGAACTGAGTCTGACACCTCATATTAATTAGACATACTCACTACACCAAGCTGCAATACACACTAAAAGGATCAGTCATGCATTTTTAAAAGGCCTTAAATATATCTTACATTCAAAACGCACTTCATCAGAGGGGAAATAGAGTAAAATAAACAGATTGTGTGCTTCTGTAAAGGAATAATTAGAGGCCTGGGTTTTCCAAGCAAATGTTAGTGGTAAAGGTAAAAAATTATATGAAAATGTTGGAACATAAACAATGAGGTCAATTATTGCTGCCCCTTGTGACTGTTTGTGTCGCAAGGGATCATTTAAATCAGACATCAAACTTATGGTGAGAGAAGAGAGGCCATAGCTGCCGCAATGCAGCATTGAGAAAAATGTTTTTTTTTTATCTGCATCAAACTTAGAAATCTTAATCGTGCGTCGTTAATTCAGCGAGAAATTAGCAAAAGAACGAGGAGCTTTCTGATCTCGCGGAGGAATATCTCCCAACTGGGAGGGTGTGCTTCGTTTCTTCTAGCACTTTCCACGAGGAAAAAAAAAAAAAACCCGCCTAAAGTGACGTCACGGGCTTGTCAGACGCAGCCCTTCGCGGCACACAGCTGCTGTCACCGGGAACAGGAACACCATGGTAACCGACTAACCGAAACATTCCCTATCTGTACACTATTATATTCTGTAGCATTGAAATTGACAAGCAACTGCATTAAAGAGCTACGTGAAATAATGGTGGGATTATTCCTACAGACATTATATAATCCTCTAAATTAATAGCACGATCATCATTGGTCACTATCATTTTTTCCACATTTTCTATCACACTGAATTACTAATAATAATACATTTTATTTAAATGCGCCTTTCTCGGCACTCAAGGACACCGTACAGGGATACATAAGACATTAAAAGTGGCAAAAAAAATAAAGAATACAGATAGATCAGGCTCACAACACATGATAAAAACATGAAAAATATAAGAAATACAAATGTAAAAATGATGCTGTTATTGCTGCTGTTGTTGTTGCTACTGCTGTTATTATAATTAGATATTATAGATTAGATTAGGTTATTATAATTAAAAATTGAAAAATTTAAATTCTATTATGAAAGTAAAATAATATATTAGAATTGTACGAGCTAGTACCTGAGTTGGGTTTTCCGTCCTTTGAAGCTGGTTGTCTTCTTACTCGGGATAAGTCAGCGAAGTAGTTTATGCTCAAGGGCTGACCTGAAATCAAAGGCATCAAAGTCAGTCACTGCCAAGTCCAACTATTGACAAATCAGATCACTGGAAAACCAGAGTTATCATTCTACGGGATCCTGACTGGGACAAAAGAGGATATTGAGCTCAACAATAGCCACTTTTAGAGCGCCTCCGGTTCTGGAAGTTTCCGATGCACTCCCTCAATTGATGTTTCATAAAATCCTTGTATAAAGAGTTTTTAGCCTGGAACCAAGCCGATAAACCATGAAATGAATCGTAACTACTCATCCCATCAACCATTGCGAATGCCTTTCCGATGACTTCCAACCAATCAGAGCCGTTGATGTTACACTTTAGGATTGTGGGTAGTGTAGTACTTCTCAATGAGATAGTGAATAAAACATTTTTTCTGCTGAAAACAAGGTTGACACCATTCGCATTTGTGGCTTCTACAGGTGCATACAGGGGTGTAGCACCAAATTCTGGGCTCTATACATAAGCAGTCTCTGTGGGGCCCCCCGCAGCTTTGATGATGATTAATTTAAGATACTGTGTGTGTGTTCTAATAGTAACTAGCTAGCCAACTCCTACTGTATTCAGGTATTAAAAGTTACAGTTACCAGCTGCAGGCTTTCCAGGCCCCCCACCCTAGGGCCCTGGGTAGTCTGTCCCCTTTACCCACCAGTGCTTCGCCCGAGGGTGCATATACCATCGTTTCACAACCTCATAGCTCGTGGTGAGTCGACCTTGGATGATTATGACATCATGGCTAATAATCAAAATGTTGATTCAGAAGATAAATGGGCTATTGGTGCAGTTTCTAATAAACAGAAGGAGAGTTGATCACACTAAATAAAATAGACTCATTGTTAATACTAGAGCTTCATTTGAATTCAATAAAGAGGATTTGATACCCGACAAGTCCCTGACAAGTGTTCACTGCAGTTCGGAACAACACGAGGAGACTGTGATGATAAATAATAATACAAAACGTAAAACTATCCCCTTCATTAGAACAATGATCATCACACTGATCAATAAAACAAAACATAAATTAAAACATAAATCCCGGCACATTTGCACCTGTTACCATGTTCCTCTGCACACTACTGGTAATTGATTGTACTACTGCACTATTTCCACTATATATATTAATGTAAATTCTTTATATTTATTATTCTTATTCTCTATATTTATGGAATTTGTATATTTTGTGTATATATTGTATATATTTTGTGTGCTGTGTGAAACACATGCTGCTGTTACACCGGAATATCCCAGCTTGGGGTAAATAAATTAACTATCTATCTATCTATGTATCTATCTATCTATCTATCATTAGTTTTATTACTCTTCATCATACTTTGATCATCGTCAGGCAAAAGGGCCAAAATATTCACTCAGTAGAAAACTCGATAAACTACCATGATTATTTATATAAATTTTTTTAGGCTGAGTTAAATTTTTTATCCTGTGTATGTTGAACTGTCCTCCTCCAAAAAAACAAAAAACAAAAAAGTTCAGCTCCGTCCAGCCGCCACGTTCCGGTACCCAAAACAAGCGCCCTTTGGGGTCTGGTACGTAGTGCGCCTGCGTCGATGTTTTGTGAAGGCCCGCGACTAGCCAGCGTGCTAATCCACCATATACGGAACCGTACAGAGATTTTTTATTATTATAAATAACTAACTTCTGATAGCCCCTTTTATCTCTGCATGCGCCGCCGGATTTAAGGTTTGTATGTGTGGACACTTTCACATTCATTTCCAACTTATACGTCGGCCGCGGAAGTGAGTTTTGCCCCTTTAGATGACAGCGGCTCTAGCTAACATTAGCTTAGCCGAAATCAACTGTGCGGTGGCGGTGGCGTGCTCCATGCTAACTTTAGCTAACTAGGCTGCTAGTTGTTTTTCGTTTGTTTGTTAATGGTTGTAACATGGGGGCAGAGTCATTCGGGGAGAACAGATTGTTGTAATAGCACAATAAACAGCATGGTCTCGTGATATCGAGTTAGTGGCCCGTTGCCCCGCCAAACTCAGTCCGATAGCAAAAGTCTCAAATCCACATGATTTTGTAATGTTGGAATCGAACAAGCGACGCGAAATGAAAATGTCTGTGTTTTATTTGGTCTCCTTTGTTTAATATGCGCGTACACATATTTGCTTTTTTTAAAAGGTACTTCTTGTATTGAAGTTGCATTATTTGGGGGAACCCCAAATCCAAATGGGCTGTTGTGGAACTAATGGGTTCCACTGTTTGTGCAGGTCGGTTCGATTCACAGCCAGAATGTCCTTCCCCCCGCATTTGAACCGGCCGCTGTTGCCACCTCCTGGGATCCCGCCTCAGTATGCTGGCTTCGCCACAGGTAAGCTCCTACCTGTTTCACCCAACATGTATTTTTTTTACAAGGGACACTCGCGGCCTTCACATCTGTAGAAAGGACGGTTGTCATATGTCTATTATACGTGTTGTTATTTTCCACCCCAGGTTGCTTTGCCTCTCGTCGACGTACTTACACGTTTCCCTTGGTGTTTTGCAGGAGCTCCGATGATCCCGGTTCACATGGGCATCATGGCCCCCGCGATGATGCTGCCCTCCGTGACGGTGGTTAGTAAGCCTGTGATTCACAAGCGGGAAAGTGCCGCGCTGCGAGCCAAGGACGACGAGAGCAGCGGGCCCACCACCACCGTGTTCGTGGGGAACATATCGGAGAAGGCTTCAGATATGCTGATCAGACAGCTGCTTGCGGTAATGGGAAATCAAAATCTATGACCTCAGTTTAGTTTCTAATGAATGTAGTTGTATCACAGAACTTTCCGGGACTGAATCTTGTGCTGTGTACCGCTGCTTGAATTGTGAACTCCCCCCCCCCCCCCCTTTTCGTAGAAATGTGGAATTGTTCTGAGTTGGAAGAGAGTCCAAGGAGCCTCTGGCAAGCTTCAAGGTAATCCATGATGAACATAATATTGAGCATCTTTAGGGCAGGAAAATACTTTGATTCATGGCCAATCTTTACATACACAAGAAAATTTTCACTTCTGTGTCTGTATCTATGAAACTGTGATATTTGAATTTGTCTCAATATGTATTTCTTCTGTTGTAGCTTTTGGGTTTTGTGAGTACAAGGAGCCGGAGTCTACATTACGGGCCCTGAGGCTGCTCCATGACTTGCAGATCGGAGACAAAAATCTCCTTGTGAAGGTGGACGCCAAGACAAAAGCTCAGTTAGACGACTGGAAGGCCAAGAAGAAGACTGCAAATGGGGTATGAATCTCTTTTCAGTTTAATCTGTATGCCTGAATCTGTCTGCCTCATTCCAGACGTTGAAACTGCTGGCCACAACTCGCTCTCAATCGATTCAAAAAAATGTTAATTGATTGATTCTCTCCACACTAGCAGACTAAAAAGGCTGAAGATGGAGGCGACGACGAGGAAGAGGTCCTGGACGAGGAGACCAAGAAGAGGGATCAAATAATTAAAGGCGCCATCGACGGCTTGATGCGGGAATACGCCTCCGAACTCAACGCACCTTCGCCGGACGAGGAATCCCAGCGACGAAGGAGAAAAAAAGAGAAAAAAGAAGAGGTATGCTAACTTTGATTTGTAACTTTCTAACTTACACCACCATCCCTTAGAACTCGATCGTCGTCTTTTCAACCTAAGAACCGCTTCTCTTCTTTTATACAGGATGACATTAACACAATCGACATGGAGGATGACAAGAGGGACCTGATTTCCAGAGAGATTAATAAATTTCGTGACACCCACAAGGTAAAGTGGCTCCTTTGATCTTGTAGTTGACATTACAGGTTTTTTGGACAGCAGTTCACTCCTAGAGTTTTTTGCACATTTAGTTGACACATTTACCTTTAAGCTTTTTTTCTAGATCTCAGTAACATGCATACTGTGCTACGAATTCGCCGTCCCCCAAAAATAATTTACACCGAAATACATTTAATTTGCCCCATAACAAATGAAATGTTTCATGTTCAGTGTTCAGACACCACAAGCAGGCAGACAGCTAGCAATTTTTGTCACCAATTTTTCGTGAAACTATCTAGGTGTGACCATTATAAGATCCATTCTTCATTCATCACACAAAAAAAATGCATGGAGACTATGTAAAGTTACTTAAAAAGCTAATCTATTCATTAAACCCCACCATTATGATAGTGATCATATGGTGACTAAAGCAAGATGAATCTCAGAGCTTTGGAAAAAGTTGCGAGGATAGGATGTAAGTATCAGCCTTTATTTACTATCTACATATACCGGGCGTCCCCCTCTTGAGGACTTGCATAGGGGCAACTGCACTGCACCTTTTGTGCGCTGGCCTGGGTTTTACATTGCATCCATTTTCGTCACCGTAAAGGTTCTTCCCCCACTTCATGATCCGGATCCGTATGACAGCATTGGTGGGTTCCCTCCCTGAAAGCTGGAAAGTCAGTGAACCTGTGCGAGTCCTAATGTAAAGTATGGTCTGTCTTACTGGTGTTCATGTTGAAGCACAACGACTCTTCTGTCAATAACCACTGCAGTGACTTTGGCTGTAGCTTTTATAAATGCTAGTGTGGGGGGGGGGGCGCCCTGTCCACAGCAGCACGCTGATCTGAAGACTTGTGGAGGTACGTGCTCTCTGTGTGAGATGTGTGAGGATTCTCTTACGATCTATTGCTCTCTGTCTGTTTTTTTACACTCGGCACCTCTGACAGTAAGTTCATCCACATATTCATAAGTAATCTCCTTGTCTGTTTGTCAAATGTCAAATATTCAGACAAAAACAGGAAAGTCAAGAACTGTGCAACACTGACACTGTTATGTCCTTTTCACATTTCCTATTTATTGCCCTTATTTTTTAGAATGTTATATAAATTCTTACAAAACAGCTTCTTACAAAAACTAATACAGATCATGAACAAAATTTGCACTCTTTGATTAAAAAATTAAAAAGGAACAGTAAGGAGCTCAGACAGACTCTGAAAAGAGGTAAGTAAAATAAAACCAATACAGGCAAAATCATAGACCGGACATATAACAGATTTGTAGGTGAGCAAAGGCATAGATGATTATACTTAACCATAGACACATAAATGTAAAAAAAATCTCCTGCGTTGCATTATACCCAAGACTTTCAGTTCTTTTTGTATTTATTGTGAAATACTTGTGTTTTCTGTGTTAATCTTAAGGTAATATTAAATTTACGTAACAGTTTTTTTTTACTGATGCACAAATGGCCTAAATAAACCAACTGCAAAACATTGAAAATAGTCTTTTATTCTTATTTTGTCCAATATATCATCTTACTCTAAAAGCTTTGTGTGTAATGTCTGCAAAGACAACGTCGTGTTGTGTGCGAGTAATGAGTCATGAAGAGCTTCTGAAGACTTCCGCAGGGGTAAGACTGCTTCTACAATTTTATTTATCTGTGCAGAAATGTAACTGATGTTCCTGATGTTCTTTTTTCTTGATTTTAGCACTAAACCGAATGACATTGAAGTAAAGGCTGTTGTTGTTTCTGTTGTTGTTGTTGATTATGCTCATGATGATACTGAAGCAAGACAGAATCCCATAACGTTTTTCCCCTTGTATACCGTGTGACCTGCTTTCCTCCCAGGCCTAACTTTAAAAGGCTTGTAGGGGCAGCGAAGGGCTGAGTCCGTAGTTCGACACCTGTAAGTCACAAACAACTAGTTCAACAAAAGACTGACGCCTGTTTTTCTGTTTTTTGTTTTCCTTGTTCTGAGAGGAGGACTCTTTAAGGAGAGAGAGAAGAGAGAGAAAAAAAAGCATTGTCTTTTGGCATCACCCCCCTTTTTCTCGTTGTGAACGCCGTCAAGCTGAACATGCTCCACAGATCTCTTTCACCATTAAAGTGGTTTCCAGCTACATTCTGTAGTTAAAATTGCAAGTCTGAAGCAGAAAACACTTGAAACGAAGCTGTCTCTCTGTGAGGGAGAGCCTTTTGATACTTCCACGTATTCCCCCAGTTTGAGTTTTAGGAATCCAGCTTCACTTGCAAGCCTTTGCACGGACTAGTATAGGGCATGTAACTATATGACATCTAAATTTTTTTTATAAATCTGGAAACCACTTGATCTGTGCCCAGTAGAACAAATGAACGGCTAGACCCAAATGTTGCCATTGGCTGAACACGTCTTGCGTTTTGCTCTGCAGAAACTGGAAGAGGAGAAGGACAAGCGGGAGAAGGAGCGGCTGGAGTTCGAGCGGGAACGGAGAGATCGGGAGAAGGAGCGCGAGCGGGAGAGAGAGCGGCGCGACCGCGAGAGGGAGAAGGAGCGCGAGAAGGAGCGCGAGAGGGAGAGGGAGCGAGAGCGGGAGAGAGACCGGGACAAGGACCGCGACCGCCGGCCTAGAGAGAGGGAACGCGACCGAGACTGGGAGAGAGAAAGGAGCCGCGAACGGAGCGTCGAACGCAGCCGATCCAGGTACGGGAGGAAACGTTTCCAAATAGAAACGCAGTAGAGGTGTGGAAGTTCTGTTAGTTTTGTTCCTAAGACTTAAGACACTTAAGCTGGTATTGTGTCTAGTTCCAAATCCGATATCAGAGAAATAATATACCTCCACCCTCGTTCTTTGCAGGGATAAGAGTCGAGACCGAGAAAAGAAGCGAGACCCGGAGGATGAAGAGGAGGCATATGAGCGCAGGAAGCTGGAGAGGAAACTCCGAGACAAAGAAGCAGCCTATCAGGAGGTAGGGCAGGGGAAAGGTTTTTTTTTAATTAAAAGAACAACTTGTGTGTATCGCTCTCGGCTTGTCGTTAACGGGGGAATGTCTGTCTGAACGTGTTTGGATGACGCTTATCTGACATGGTCTTTTACTACAGCGTCTAAAAAACTGGGAGCTCAGGGAGAGGAAGAAGGCTCGGGACTATGCCAAGGAGGCCGAGAGGGAAGATGAGCGCCGACGAGAAATGGTGAGAAGACCATGAATGAATGATGACATTCATAGAGGTGTCCTACTTCACATTATCCTCATTTTAACATTCGTGAACATTAGCATGGTTTACCCTAAGATTTCTTTCTTCTGGTGTTATGTATTATTTAGTAAGTTGTTTAAATATATATATCCTGTGTGTTTTCAGGTGAAAGAGGGGAAAAGGCTAAAAGAGTTTCTTGAAGACTATGATGACGACAGAGACGACCCGAAGTATTACAGGTGAGCGACTTATTATAATTAAAAAATAAATGCTTACATGTAAAGAGGATTTGCATCTTTCATGATGCAGCCTTTGAATAATTGGACTTTACAGCTGTGTGAATTTTTACGGCTGTGTCAACTGTGAATTTATTTATTTCTTTGCTGTTTGAGAGATTTAAAACCATGTGGCTCCTGATCATGTAAAAAAAAGTCGCAGCAGATGCTTTGTGACACGGAGCAGATGCAGCACTGCAGCCACACGGCCATTGTTCTTAAGGATGTTGTTCCCGGTGCGACCTCTAGGGGCAGTGCACTGCAGAAGCGCCTCAGAGACCGAGAGAAGGAGATGGAGGCGGACGAGCGTGACAGGAAGAGGGAGAAGGAGGAGCTGGAGGAAATCAGACAGAGGCTGTTGGAAGAGGGACATCCAGACCCAGACGCAGAGCTACGCAGGGTATGCTTGTCTTTATTAATCATAATCCTAATATTAATAATAATACTATGTGTGTGTGTTTTGTGTGTATTTTCAGCCTGTGAGCATGCTGCCAGTTGTCTTTGTGAAGGTCACTTCATCATCTGACTCTCTCTGCACTTTTGCATATCAGTGGCATCCACGTTTCACCGTCTGTTGATCTTCTTTTGTGCAAATCAAAGCTGTTGGGTGTTTTATGTTCTGTCCATCTGCCTCTGATTGGTCCAGATGGAAGAGGAAGAGGAGGAGCGTCTGAGACAACCGCCCGTCGTCCCAGAACCGGAGCCCGAGGAGGAACGAGAGCACCACAGGGGCTCGCGGGACCACCGGGACCGCCGCGGCACGGAACCAGACCGGGCGGAAGCGCGTTCACGGCCCCCCGCCCCCTCAGATGACGAGGTGGAAGAGGGCGAGGAGGAGGAGGAGGATTACGGCAATGGTGAAGAAAACCCCGACGCGCAACCCTGCCCAAAGCCCAAGATGAGGCCCATCACAGCGGCGCCCTCCGTGTCGTCGGGCAGCGGCGGCGCGACACCCAACTCGCCGGGGGACGAGTCGCCCTGTGGCATCATCATCCCCCACGAGAACTCTCCCCCTGAGGCCCTGCCGCAGGAGGAGCACCGGCCCAAGATCGGCCTCAGCCTCAAACTAGGTGAGTACACGGAGAAAACTGAGGTCAAGGATACTTCGAAACTTATTTAATGAGATTCGCTGCTTTTTAATTTTTTTAATTTATCATTGGTAATAAAAAAGACTACGTTTTCGACGGTTGGTCGATAAAATTAGCAATTTGAGGACGTCACCCAGAGTAAAAATTGTGACGGGAATTTTAAAATTATTTTCCATCGTTCTAAAGACAAGGGGACTAATGATTAATGAAGAGAATAACTGGCAGATTAAACTATAATGATGACTCTCAGGACATTTATGCAGAATTCATTTCTGTGGGTAGTTTGTATACAGCATGAGCAACTAACGATTATTTTCACAATCGATTAAACTGTTGATTATTTTCTCGATTAATCAATGTCATATGTCAATAATGTTAATGTCATAAAATGATGCAGTAAAAAAAAAAGGATATATATATATATTCTGCTGCGATCTTGGCCTTCACACGGACCACAAAGCACAATTAGCACATATGTCGTCAGTGGCTCTTGTGCACGACTTCCTCTCCAGTGGATTTTTGTCATTTTAACTACCACACAAACCACAGTTCTGCCGTCTCTCCACACACTTTCATTTGACTAGGAAAAAAACGTACAAAGCCTCGGTTGTGCTCCGTTCACACGCACGTTTGCTGGAGTCGTCAAAAACAAAGAGCCTCATTCTCGGTCAACTTTGAAATTTCGTCGGGTTAACGTAGGAAATCGCTGACAAGAAAGACGATGTTGATGGATAAGATGTCGGGAAGTTAATCGGATAACAAAGATTATTTGAATGAATTGTTTTTGTCGTTGTCTCCAGGCGCCACAGGAAGCCCCAGTCAACCCAACGCGGGCAAGAGGAAGAAGCTGCCCGTGGACAGCGTCTTCGACAAGTTCGACGACGAGGAGGCAGACGAGCAGCCGCGCAGGAGGAAGCTGGTGCCGCTGGACTACGACGACGACAAGAGCCTCGGCGTGGACGGCGCCGGGCTCTCCGGCGTCAAGGACGCCGACAACGAAGAGAAGCACAAACACATCAAGAGCCTGATCGAGAAGATTCCCACGGGGAAGCCAGAGCTGTTCTCCTACGAACTGGACTGGACCATGGTCGACACGGTGAGGACGGGACGAGATTCATGGGACACAGATTTTTAACTTATTATTTTTGGTTTAGTAAAAGACCTTTGTGATTTTCCTCGCTGGTCTCAATCAGACAGAAATAGCAGCCGATGCAGTTTCCAGTTGTAAAACTTGACCTTCTTTAATCTGTCGTTTCCATAGACGTTAATGGAGCGGCGCGTTCGGCCGTGGATCAATAAAAAGATCATTGAGTACATCGGCGAGGAAGAGGCGACGCTAGTGGACTTTGTCTGCTCCAAGGTACCGGTCTTGTGATGGTTTCTACATTTGACTTCATTCAGATTTGGAAGGAAAGAGAAAATGATGCTGATGTTTTTTTGGTGTCTCTGTTTCCTCAGGTGATGGCTCACAGTATGCCACAGAGCATCTTGGATGATGTTGCAACGGTGAGTTCATAGCGCTCCCACTGTTTTTTTTATCCCTATGTTCATGTCATAGACAGACGGGTAGCTCTCACTGAAGTATTCAGATTTCTTTTTCCAGGGGGGCATCAAGTTCAGAACACGGATGTTCATACAAACAGTTCTCCGAAACTTTTCCTACCAGGCCCCTTGTAACATTTCCTGAAAAATACCTAATTGAGCCATGTGAAAATACAGCAGGAAAGTGTGTTCATGTCCTGTATGATCCTCCCAGACGCCACAGAATGTTCCAGAAATGTTCCTGTCGGTGTGAACGTGTCTGACTCAGCACAAATCTCATGCTGCGCTCGTCATATGTCGAAGGCAATCTCCGGAAAATGTCCGGACTTAATTTTTTTGGGACATTTTCCAGAGTTTATGTCTGAAAATGGCTACAGTGAAATATGTGAGAAACTGTAACTGAAACCAAACGTCCATTTTTCCCCCAATTTGTGGGGCCGTTGGCGTGATAAGTTTACCATACCTTTACCTTTCAATAAGTTGCGGAGAGTCCAAAGTTCCTCATCTAACTCATTCAAACATTTTGTTTTCTCTGCTGCTCAGGTTCTTGATGAAGAAGCCGAAGTGTTCATCGTGAAGATGTGGAGGTTACTCATCTACGAAACGGAGGCCAAGAAGATTGGACTGGTGAAATAAGCGAAAACAGCCACTGAATGAAGATCAACATTTTTTTTTTTCCATACATAGTGTAGCGTTATGATGTCACCCCAAACAATTTGACTTGTCCTCATCAGTATAGACTGTAACTGCAGGTTCTGCTCATTTTCACCCGTTGTTCAGGTCTCGTTTTTTAATTTTTTGGGCTCAACACACTCAGGCTAAATTCACCTTGTCTGTTTGCGGCTGCTGACCGTGTCGGTGTTCTCATGTATATACAGTACGTTATTATTTGACTACGACGAAAAAAAAGAGGAAGCCAAGCACCAACATCTCTTGGTCCTGTTCTTTTGTTTGTGTACAAGCAGCCAGTTTACCGGTGTCTTCAGTACTTCAGGTTGGTTAAGCTGAGAGTTCAGAGAACGCACAACTACAAACAAGGATGTGATTATTTTTCATCTACAGGGTTATTTATTCAATGATTTAGACTCAGCTTCCTTAATTTGTTTTTCCTCATCACATTCCTGATAAACACGTTGGCATGTTCTCGTCTCATGAACACAGAGCTATCTATGGACAAGACCCACAGAAATATCTTGGGTGGCAAAATCCCTGCAGCTGTAAACACACACATACACACACATGACCACTAGAGGGAAATGAGCTAAGAATGGGGGGGATGATTTGAAGAAGATGCTCTCCATTTGTTTTTGTATTCGTGAACATTTGAATAAAATTGATTTTTATAACTTTGTTCAAAGTTTGATTTCCTCACCCTCGTCATTTGTTTCTTTCACATTGATTTAATTGCAGAAACGGTGCTGATCATGGTGAAATTTGACGTGATTCAAAATTCTAAATGTTCATCAAAATGTTACCATCTACAAGTCTACAACCACGTCGGCACAGTGACAACAAAAAAGCTACAGAACAGCTGCAAAATGGCTCTTACAAAACACCTGATGTGCTCTGCTTTTAAAAGGGTGTTAATATTTACCAAAAACACTTTAAGCCAATCAAGCTAACATGAAGCTACAGCTGGAGAGAAACTTCTTGTTATCGTTTTGAAAACGTGGTGGGGGGGAATGTCGAGACAACGGGATACGCCTCTGAGGCCTTGACGTGGAAATTGAAGTCCAGTCGCAAAGAAGAACTGTGTCTTTCGAAGCCAGTAACAGAACATGGAGTCAAATAGTGTAGTAGGGCAACATGCACAAATTATAAATTTGTCTTAGGACAGGTTTACAAATCAGTGTATACTTTTTAGAAGTGATATTTTGTCATTCGATACCAATTCTTCAGGCAGTTAGTTTCACAGCAGCTGACAAAATGCGTTGAGATCAAAACTTCCAGAGCTTTATTGATTGATGCCATGTGAGCGGAACAAGAGCAGGTCTTGCCAGTAAAAACCCTTCAACTGGGAGAGAAACAGTTACATAATGCGCAGACTGCCCCCCCCCCTTCGATCGATAAACCACATCCGGTGACCAGACAGAGATGAAGCGCCGTGGACACGGAGACACGCCGGGCTCTTAACAGCAAGACGCAGGTGAATGCCACTGCTTTGTGTACAGCCTTTTTTTTGGGGGGGGGGGGGGGGGGAAGTTATCATTTATTCAAATCGGTGTAGTTGAAAAATAGAAACTACATCAATTATGAGTAATTTGTAATTTAACGAGAAAGACGTTTTTTTTTTTGGAGTGACCATCCACTGAGACAAACCTGCTGATGAACAAACCTGGATGTTTGCCAATGAACTTTTATCACCAGGTAACGTTTTGCAATGTGAAAGTTAACATCTGTCGAACTGAGTGACTGTGGCCAGGTCTTGTCCACGTTTTCCTTTTCTCCTCTCCCTCCCCCACACCAGCCGCCTTCGGACGAGGACCGACTCTAGTCCTCTGCTTTGGCCTCCATCTCCTCGGCGTCGTCGTCTCCGTCCACCTCGGCGTTCTCCCGTTCTAACCGCTCCAGCTGCCGGGCGAGCTCTGTCTCATCCGTGTCCGTCACCACCTTAGGCTATAAAGGGACAGTTTGTTAGTTATTTGTACGTATGTAACAAAAAAGACGGAAAATCAAGGGGGATCTCTATGCAGGAAGAAATTCTGTGCAGTCCAAGAAAAAAAGTTAACAAATATATTTTGGTGTTTACTTTGGGGGAAAGTTAACGGTAAATTAATATTTTGAAGGAGAGAAAAAAAAAAGGAAATGTGTCAAGAATCGTTCTAAGAACACTGTCAAAATGTGATAGATATTTAATTTAATGAGGATGAATAATGTCAGTTTTGCAAGATAAAGGTTGAAAATTACAAAAAAATAATTTAAAATAAAATTATATTTGTGCTTTATTTGCAATATTGCAAATAAACTCAACTATATTATTTCCTTATATCTAAAATGTTTGTGACATTTACAAAAACCCACACAGCACTGTAGCAGCTAAAGAAATATTCATGTTCCCCTTACATCACCCTCACTGTAAACCTTTGCCCAACTAAAATTTAAGCACATTTCTTAAAAAAAATCTTTAATTAACTGTAAAGACACGACAGAAATGCTTTTTATAGAAGCCGGCGTCGGCCCTCACCTCCATCTGAATGTTAAAGACGCCTCGCTTCTCTTCGATCTTCTCCTTGATGGCGGCCATGGCTTGGTTGAGGACAGACAAACCCTCTGTGCGCTCCAAAGTCGTCGTCGTCATCACGTAGCGAGGGGGAGCGATCAGGTTGATCTGAGGGAAAAAACACAAAAAACAAACGTCATGGTCTCGTCACACGTTAGCAGTGGGAACCTCTTCGTCACATCCTTCGACCGGTGTGTTACCTTGATGGGCATGGCCTCTGTGGAGCAGCCCAGTCCGGCCCTCAGAGCCTCCTTCACTGCATCGATGCCCTCATACCCGTAACACGCCACCTCAATGTCTGTGGGTAGAACAGGGAGAGGGAAAAATAATGTCATTTCATATTTTCAAAATCTGCTGAGATACTTTCACACTGTAGTTTTTCCGTTGTGATGTCCGGCCGCCTCTTACCTGCTCTGATTTTGACGGCCTGTGGAGTGAGTCGCCTGTTGATGTTGTCGATCAGCACCGCTCTCTCCTCTTCCGTTAGGTCCAGACAGTCCAGGATGGCGGGATCTCTGGAGGACGGAAGAGAGATTCACCATTTTTATTAACACTTTGTAAAAGTTCTTATGTTTTTTACGGAGTCATTTTGTTGTTGTTGATGTTGTTTGAAGACATTAAACAAAGAGTTTGGAGCAGTTTTTTTAGACATGAACCCCCGAAAAAATGTCCAGAAATCGGGTCCAGACATTTCCCGTAGTTTGTCGTTCATATATAAAGAACGCAGCAGGGGATTGTCCCAGTCAGATGCGTTCACACCTGCAGGAAAAGTATTGGAACATTCTGGTGAATAGGTAGAGTGCACACTCGCTCGCTGTGAATGTTCCGGGCTCACTCAAGACATCTCTCGGTAACTTTACGAGGTGGCTGGCAGCAAAATTTGCTTTCTTGTGTGCAGCCCCTCTGGAAACTTTCAAGAAAATGTCCTGACTTGGGTGGCACACACACATACACATCGCTTTCAAACAATCACTCACGACACGGCCTGCTTGAAGACATCATAAGCTCCGTATCCCGGCCGCTTGTACTTCTCGTCGAACACCCAGGCGGTGCGCTGGTACAGGCTCTCTAGCTGCTCGTCCTTAGTGTACTCCAGCACCTCCGCCACGTGTCGCAGGATGCTGTACACCTGCAAACACAACACGCCTCCAGTCAGCTGAGTTCACATTCACAGACGCGCTGGTGGCAGCTTTACAAAATAAAAGGAAATGCTGGGAAACTCGTCGGTTGGCTGAACAAACGTGAGCGGGTTTAGATGATTTGAGAAAAACCAGGGTACAACAATCTGACTTACAGTTTTAGATTTGGTGAATTTATCTTCACACTTGATGGCCTCTTCTGGTGAAACTCTTCGTTTTGATAAGTCAATGTATCCTGGAGAAAGAAAGATGAGAAGATGCAGTGACTCCATTACCGCGGACACGATAGGTGACAAAAGCTTTTCTCCTTGAGATTTTGGATATGCAGCTGTTATCACTTTGATTATAGAGTGAACTAATCCATTTCTCTAGCGAAAACCTGTTAACCATAAGGAACGAATGGTAACTCCGCCCTCACTCACCCTTCTCTTTGTCTACTCGGATGACGACCACGCACTCGTTGCGTCCAATGCGGATGAGCTTGTTGATGGAACGGATACGCCGACGCGACAGCTCGCTCAGGAGGATCATGCCCTCGATGTTGTTGTACTCCAGCAGGCTGACGTAGGCGCCCATCTCGGCGATGGACCGCACGTTTACCATCACCACGTCCTCCACTTCTGGGAACCGGTGCTGGTAGAATCGACAGCTGAGCCCCGGCATCGCTGCGAGAGGGAAAAAAGAAATGAAATCAAGATGATTTCCTTTTTTCACTTCTTCAGGGTGAATAAATGCGTCAAACAATCAGGTAAAAAATAATCAGCTTCATTTTTTACGAATCACAACAACGTTGTGAAATGCCTGGGAACAACTGATCTAGCGACAAAAGCTGAGGCAGCACCGCAGAACATGAACAATGGATCCACACTCCTGGGACACAATGACGACACCTACAGTGGTTTTACAGATACACACACAAACGTTTTCCACAGCTCTTAAGTTCATCATTACTAAAATAAAACTCATCCATCGTTGATTTATCCGTCGCTTCTGACCTTGATTAATCAATTTGTTGTTTGGCCGATAACTAATAAGAAAACTGAACAATGCCCATCGCACAAAGGAAATGTCATCAAACGCTGTGTTCAATCTGACAAACCTGGTTGGTGTCAGAGTTTATATTTGCCGATATCCCTTTTCTTTTGGATTTTACGGAATAAAAATGCTGAAAAAAATGTGTATTCATGTTTAAGATTTACATAAAAATATATTCAAGTTCTATATATTTAAATCTTTGTATTTTTTCTGTTATTTATGATAAAGTTTATAGTTAAACTGTACAACAATTCTTAATCACATTTCTTTGTCATAAGGGTTTGATAAAAACATCGTAGGAATTATTGACAATTTTTCAAATATATGTATGCATCTCTCTCTCTCTCTCTCTCTATATATATATATATTTGGATACATATACACACACACAACACACATAGGCATCAGAACTCCCTGATATCGGTACTGGTATTTTAGTTACTAAAATTGTGTTTTTTTGGCATTTCTTTATGAAAAACAGATATATATATGAACCTTGTATCAAAAATAGATAATAGATTTTCTGTCTATCAACTATTGAATTTCTCAGACAACTGTTGCTGCTCTCAACCACTGACTCAATGTCACTACACCCAATCAAAAACATTTTAGATCTGTGAAACCTTTTATTACATTAGTGAACACGCACTTTAAATAAAGGGTGATTCCACCGTTTTTACTTCAGACCAGGTCAAGATGCAAAACCACTGGACTCACATTGAGCCAGAGAAGCTAAAGACAGTTTAAATGACTGATTCAGATTTGGAAAAGACGAATTGAATCACATCGTGATCCACTGAGGGACATCTTTTTCATATTTAGTCAGAACCCTGAATGACAGAATTAAAGCTGCAGGAGGTAATAGCAACAGCCCAGAACGTTTAAACGGCCCAGGACATCATTCACATCACATCAGTCTCAGATCAGAGATGCTGCGTGACTGAAGCTCAGCCTGGACCACGGACCTGGGTCAAACAGCAGGCGCTTTTTATTTTCTCATGTTTTCACTGTTGAATGGAGATGATGCAACGCAGACACAACGAGAAGCCGCTTCACCACGAAAACTGACCGGATCAAAGTTCCCAACACACACGTCGGCCCCTGGAAACGAGCCGCGACGCTGTCGCAGACAACGCAGCCGCTGACAATCATCGCGTTTGATAAATAAGATATTAAACAAAAATAACAGTTAGTCCATTATCCGTTAGCTTCGCAGCTAATGACCGGGTTCACAGCAGCGGCTCACATGCGGCACATGCCGATGCTAACAGGTTAGCTAGCACCCGCTCGTCTCTTCTGTGCCTCCGAAACAACGACTCACCTGTGTCATGTAGTTACAGGGCGATACGCGGGAATGTTGTGTTTTAAATGTCCGACTTTGCTTTTCTTTGTGGGCGTTTTTCTTTTGTTGTAGATGGAGAAGTCGGGCCCGCTAGCTCTCAGTCTCGGGTGTGCTAACTTCCTCGACCCGGAAAAGAACGGAAGAGCCTTTTCCCCTTCTTTTTTTTTTTCAAGGCGCGCATGCGCACGGCGGAGTGCGGCTTTAGTCACGTGACCCCAGGGGGCGACCTGCTGATCGACTTCATCACAGACGAACGGGGACAAGATCACGACCGTCATCTCGGCGAATGCGGTTAAAACAACAACAGCAGCAGCAACAACGACAACACACAAACACCGGAGTTTATTCAAGGAAAACAGGGACAAACAGAAGAGAACAAAGATGTCTGGCAAGGAGAGGATCGACGTGTTCCCGTCCAGGATGTAAGTAAAGCGGCTTGCGCCGCGAGCTAACATGCTAACGCCGCCGTAGCATGCTAGCCAACTAACACGGAGCTGATTTGTTGAATCCGACACGAATCGGTCGATGCTGATCTGAGATGCTTTAAAAATGATTAAATGTGAAGTTTTAAACCGAGAGGCCGCCACCACCAGGCTGCTGCTGGGAAAGAGGAAGAGTCCTTGTGTTTGTCATGTGATGCGAGTCCAACATCATTCATGTGTGAGCTGTCAAGTCTGACCTGCAGACAGAAGAAGTCTCCGAGTGTAGTTTAATCATCTTTTCCCCACATTGATTCAATGTTGTCATCATCTCTGTGAAAGAGAAATATGATTGTTTTTAATGTAAATGTCAGTGGACTGTGATGTGACTATATGTGTTTATTAGAGCTGCAACAGTTAATCGATTAGAAGTCGACTACTAGATTGTTCGCCAACTATTTTCATAATCGATTAATCAGTTCAGGTGTTTTTTATGGAGAAAAAAGGGTCAATATTCTCTGATCTCAGCTTCTTAAATGTGAACATTTTTTCTTCTAAATATCTCTGGTGTGTGGACATAACGAAACATCATCTCAGGGTTTAGGGAAAGTGGTTTAATGAAGACGTACGTGAGTGTAGTTGGATTTTTGAACACAAAGGTTGGAAACCACTCATGTATATGAGTGACACTGACATTTCGCAGCCTTGGGGCATTTTCACAAACTGACTGAGATGTTGTTCTAGCTGTAACATGACAGCAATCTAGGTGAGTTTTTCATTTTAGTTTTATTTTAAAGATTAAAAATGTGTGTTCTGTCCGCCGTCACACAGGGCTCAGACCATCATGAAGGCTCGGCTGAAAGGGGCGCAGACCGGCCGCAACCTGCTCAAGAAGAAGTCCGACGCCCTCTCCATGCGCTTCCGCCAGATCCTTCGCAAAATTATTGAGGTCAGTTGAGAATCACCAGTAGCTGACTTATTTCTCCTCGCATTACACACAGCTGATAATTGCGTAGGTACACCGAGCTAAAACCGATGCAATGAATCCTCAAATCACAAAGGTAGTGATGTCCAAACTTTGCTGAAACAGTTTTAGGTGTTTATTCAACTGTGACATTATTTTGGAGGCTTTAGTTTCACAGTCGTGTCCTAAACCTTGTCCTCTCGTCTCTGTTCCTTCAGACTAAGACCAAGATGGGAGAGGTGATGCGAGAGGCGGCCTTTTCTTTGGCCGAAGCCAAATTTGCAGCTGGAGACTTCAGGTGAAAGAAAGAAGAAAAAAAAAAAATCAACGTTGTGATGATGTGAAGTGGTAGTTTTGTGTTTGCTGCAGATGTCAGTGTAACTCCCATCTGTACTTCTGTCCACAGCACCACTGTAATCCAGAATGTCAACAAAGCCCAAGTGAAGGTCCGAGCCAAGAAGGACAACGTGGCAGGTTAGCTCAAAAAGAAATAAGATAATAATCATCTCACCTCTTCTGAGAATCCTCGCTATGTGACCAGGACAAGTTCTCACCCGCACTTCTGTCCCGTCTTTCAGGTGTGACCCTACCAGTGTTTGAGCACTACCAAGAAGGCGGCGACAGTAAGCCAAGTCTCAGTTGTTGAATTGCTCTGAACCCACACCTCGTGTTTAGATGATGAAGTCTATTGAAGTCTCTGTGAACCGCCGAGTAACAGGCAGTTGTCTCCCTTGAGGTTACGAGCTGACCGGTCTGGCCCGAGGTGGAGAGCAGGTCTCCAGGTTGAAGAGGAACTACGCCAGAGCCGTGGAGCTGCTGGTGGAGCTGGCCTCCTTACAGGTAGGGGGCGCTGTGGGAGAACACCTCAAGTTCTTGACAAGTGAAGTGGACAGGGGTGAAAAGTCCATTTTATGCTACACTATGCTTTATTACTACACTTTTATTTCGGAGGCAAATATTTTACTTTTAACCTCTGTATGTATTGCACCTGTAGTTACTTCGTAACCTCAACACTGAAATGCTGCTCACACTCTTACCACTTTCTGTTTTGCAGACATCCTTTGTCACTCTGGACGAAGCCATAAAGATTACCAACCGCCGCGTGAATGCTATCGAGCACGGTAAGCTCAACACTACAGAACTCCACAAAAGTGAAATAAATGTTGTTACCGCAGCTTCAATTTTCTTTTTATTCCACTTCCATCAGTGATCATCCCCAGGATCGACCGCACGCTCACCTACATCATCACGGAGCTGGATGAGAGAGAACGAGAGGAGTTCTACAGGTAAATCCCAGAGTTTGTACGATTTTTTAATTATCATTTTTCCCCATGAATGTTGTACTCTGATTGGACGCGAGATTCAGTCCCCATGTTAATTCGTTCCACAACTACTTCAGTTGCACTTTTTTCAAGCCGGTGTCTGTCACCCAAACTTACATGCCCCTCCTGGTTCCAGGCTGAAAAAGATCCAAGAGAAGAAGAAGCAGCTCAGGGAACGGACGGAAAAGGAGATCGCCGCCCGCTTGGCCAAGCTGGGTCCCATCGCGGAGCCGTCCAACATGCTGACGGAGGAGACGGACGAAGACATGCTGTTCGAGTGACGGGCGTCTTCTTCCTCACGCCGACCTCTTCTCGCCCGTCATCCTATTTATACGGTGCCTCTCTGGCCGAGTCTCATGTCTTCGCGCAAGTGATGAAATTGGTTTCACGTGTACTTTTGTCGTCGATGATTCGTTCTGTCGTTTCAGCGCTGGAAGGTGTGTGTGTGTGTGTCCGTGTTTGTTTCTCCGGACGAGTCACTGTACAGAACCAGTGTTGTCGCACTTGGCGGTTATGAAATAATTTAAATAACGAGAATATTATGTATGTTTACACGTGGTTTTGCGAGCGACATTAAAGAAGCATTCCGTGTGATTGACCAACCTGTAGATACTTCAGTTTGCTCACCATTGCATGCTGTAGAGAATCGAGGCGGTTGTAGATTTCAAAGCGTGTGTGTGAGACTGTGTTGTGGAGGCCCCTCCCACTGCTGACCTCATATCACCGGGTTGTTGTTGTTGTTACCTCATTGGACGAGAACGTTGGCCCCTAATGTGACCCCCCCGCTGTAAAATGTGTCAACAAGGCCCGAGACTTCGTCCCAATAAAGATGTTCTAAATATTCAACCATTGTCTGGACTTCCATGATCAAAGCTGCTGCTAGCGGGTTACACCACTGACTTTGGTACAGAAGGTTGGGGTGTATGATTCCCAGTCCGGGTCAGCGAAATGAATTATAATGTTGACATTAGCACCTTCAGTGAAGTCGAAGCTTTTTAGTTTCATATGTACAGAAGAAAAGGACCGGTCTTGTGCTGAGGAGAAGTTTGTCCAAGTATTTCTGTGACACACACGTGTGAGCGACGGCAGCCATTCTGCACCAGAATGTTATTTTTAGTTTGGCATTTGCAAAGGATGTACTAGTGTGTGTGTGTATATCTTTCATAACGAGATCAATCTTTTATACGACCAACATTGAAAATCCTCCAAGGTAGATGGAATAAAGCAGCGCATACAAATACGTACATCACATGTTCACATATGTATCCGATTAAATTTTATTAACACACAGAATTGTGCTTTATGATTTCAAAAGAACCCTGCAAAGAAGAGATATACAGTATTTGTAAGGAGTTTCACCAGGTGATGGGATGTTTTGGTTCCATACAATACTGGTAGAAAAAAGGAAAGAAAGAAAAAACCTCCGTACTTTTCAGCATCGATTGTAATGACGCCAGCAAGAGGAAACTTTAGATCTGAGGTCTGTTATTACAGTGAGACATGAGACATGAGACGAAAAAAAAACATAAATACTGATATTGGTGTAGAACTGTGGAGGTTACAGCAGGTTCTGTCATGTTTCTGAATGGAAGACGTTACTTTGAGCACAAGTGCTTCTCTTCTGAGTGGTACCTCAGCAGATCGTTGTTTTTAATAACTGCTTTCTCAGTCGAGAGCAGCCGTCTGATATGTCACACACACAAAATGTAACAATAGAATATTTTTGTCTAGAAAACATATATTTACAATTATAAATTACTATTGAGAGTGAAATAGAAATATTTCTATTCGTTAAATAAACGACTTTGCATAAAACTGTGAAAACAAAGGACCTTATTAAAGCAGAAGAAAAACACAAATACACACGCACACACACCAACAAAAACAAACATCTGGAGTCCGTCCCTGCAACATGTCGGTCAATCAACCTCGTCTCCAAAGAGGATGTGTGCAAGTGACAATCCAACTGTAAACATCTTCTTTTTCTTCTTCACCACATTGACCTTCGTTGTCCTCGATTTTTCAGTCGTCGGGGAAAACACACACACACACACACACACACACACACACACACACACACACACACACACACACACACACACACACACACACACACACACACACACACACACACACATTCTTGCTCTTCTGTTTACCTCGTTCTCGCCCCTGTGACCTGTGACCTCTTAGCACAGCCAGGAGGTGGGCACCCACTGGGGCTCAGTGTCCAGCTTGTCGATGAGCCTGCGCAGCTCGTGGAAAGCCTGCTCCGGATCCATGTTCACTATGGTCGCGTCGAAGAAGTGACCGAAGTTGTGCTCCATCTCCCGGGCCTTCTCGATGACCTCCTTCAGCTCCTCCGGCTGCGCACCGGAAACGAGACGCCAGAGAGGAAACTGGACATGAATCTTACATGCTTGTTTCTCTTTACGATATTAATATTTTGATATGATCGTTGTGATCTCTATATCTGTTGTTCATTTCATGATGTGGTGTGATATTGCTTATTTTCTGTGTTTTGCCTATCTATCTTGTTTTTGCTGTTTCCAACCTAAATAAAGAGCCAGTGAGGTTGAAACCAGTCTGCATGTTAAGCATCGTGCCCAAATTTAAAGAAGGCTTTCATTATAAATTCCTTCCTTTGGTGTGATGAATCTTAAATTCTTAATTTTACTTTAAATATTAACTTGAGAGTGAAATACCTGTACCTTTGGTGTTTTCCCCTCTATGGCCAGCAGGGTGCGTAGTCGTTCCTGAGAAGGAGGCGCGATGAAGATGACAAAGGGCTTGAGGTTGGAGGACCTCAACACTTGCAGTGACTAAACGAGGGGAGGAACAAGGATGTAAGAGTGAATGAAATAAAACAAAAGGAATAAACAGGATGTTCTAAGCTAATGTTTAGTATATGAAAACACGTAATTAAGTTCTTGTCATGCCATGACGGTGAAGGGCATGGATGAGGGATAAAAATGGGCGTTGCAGTGAATACGGTGGATAGAAACAGTAACAGGTCTCATACCCTCGTGTGCAGGCACAGCAAGCAGATGCGTCCGGAGTTGACGATGTGTCGGATGGAGTCGGTGCTCGTGCCGTACAGGTTCTTCTCGTACTCCCCCGACTCGATGAACTTCCCCGCCGCCAGGTCGGTTTCGAAGGCGACTCGACCCACAAAATGGTACTCGCGCCCGATTCGTTCGTGTATCCTCGGGGTTCTGGTGGTGTCTATGAGTCAATGGGGGGAACAGTTTATCTGGATATTTATTCATGTATAAATGCCACGTTAAAATAAAAAAATGAACAAACACTGATGTTAATTAGATTTTCTTACTGAATCGCACACGTTTGTTGATCATTTGAAAGCAAGAGAAAAAACCAAAATGGTAGTGCATTTAACGCTGCCATGTCCCCGGACTTACGTGGCACGGCGACAGCAAACTTCTCCGGCTCGATGGAGAGAAGCCGCCGCCGCAGCTCGTCGTGGCCGCTGTTCGTCGGACCAATCAGGGCGATGGGGCGTTTGCGGTTGGCGGGCTGGTGATAGAGGGACATCTCCTCGTAGGTCAGGATGTCGTCGTAGTCTGAGGAGACAGTTGGGGGAGAGAGATTAATGGAACAACCCTGACCAAATCCCCTGCGGTTCTTCCATAACTAACTCTGACCTTTAGCCCGTGGAGGCGGGAAAAGAGGATTTAGAGAGCTATTAAAATTTCACTCTAGGATGTTGTTATTTGTGTGATCTTTTTTTTCACACGGCAACATCCTGATTCACACATTCCTTCACACACACAGTCCTTTACTATCAGTGTGTGTGTGTGTGTGTCTATACGTGAACCAATCAAAACACTACAGGTCCGTCCAAACCGTTTAGGCACCTGCTGGGCACCTGCAGGTGCCTCCCTCGGATGCCGTCTGCGAAAGACGCGACTAATCTGTCCCGTGACACGCCGAGTCTGGACAAGCCGCGGTGGCAGTGACGAGACGTGACAACTCCGGCAAACAAGTCGAGGTTTAATACTGACAGTGTGTGGACACTTAGTAAGTCGTGAATGAGGAGAGACAGTGGGAGAGACGGTGTTTGTCG